>NC_057814.1:590287616-590473791 GCF_018294505.1 Triticum aestivum | reverse complement strand
TATTTCAGTACCACGCAACACAAATTCGGCGATTTCAATACAACAAATCAGAATACTCTAAAAAGGAATTATTTCATTTCAGTAGACAAAATTATATCCATTTCGGTAACACATGCCAATTTCAATAAAAAAATCACATGTTTCCTAATAAAGTGACAGGTATTTCAGTAACAAATACTCCCTTTGATCCAAAATAAGTGTCACGGGTTTAGTACAACTTTATACTAAACCCGACACTTTTTTTGGATTGGTGTGAGTAACAGATTCATATCATTACCAAATTTTAGTGTCCAATCCATCACAATATAAATATTCGTTAACAAAATTCATTTTTGATAAGTAATATCAATTTCAGCAAATAATTTTGGCTCTGTTTAGAAAAATGAAATTATATATTTCAGTATGACAAAACACGATTTCGGTACCACAAATGACAATTTCAGTTCCAAAAAATAATATCGATACCATATATTTCGGAAAGAATGATTTTATGTCAGTAGACAAAAACATATCCATTCCAATAACACATGTCAATTTCAGTTAAAAAATTCACATCAATTTCAAAACCAGGTGACCCCCATGAGTCTTACTTCTTGAAGCCGTCTCCAAAGATCTTGCTCTCGGTCACTCCAGGTAGTGGTCGTGGCCGGTTTGGGTCAGGCAGGATCGTGTTAGGTGGTGGTGGTCGGTTTGGGTCGTCGTAGCTATTGCGCGTTCCCTTTTTTTCTTCTTGTTTTCCTTTTTGAGCTGTTTTTCTCTTCTTGTTTATGATGTAGTTTTTCCTAGTTCCTTATAAATCGGTTCATTTCTATCTTTAGTACCTTGCCCTCTGACGAGGTTCCCTTACAAAAAATCCCTGACTGCAAATAGAATTGCAATGGAACAAAGAGAAATCTAACAGCGCGACAGTGCTCGTCCATTCTGACTGTAAAATGCAAGCAATCTTTCGGGATCGTGGAAAAATGCATTGCTGTCTGAAGCAGCGTAGTTGCTTAGCCGCCATCGTGTATGCAGAGATGGTTGCTGCAGCTTGGAAGTGAGCTGTACCTTGGTCAGATGGCAAGAATTGTTCAGCAAAAGAACGTCTCGAGTCCTGAGCAGCAATATCGAACTAGAGAGGTGCTGAAAACGGCCTGTGTCTTGAGCTATTTTGCAGTGCAAAATTTGCTGGCCTGTAGACTAAAGAGCAGATGGACAGACACTTGTGCTGCAACAACAGTAAAATGAGACACTTGTGCTCGATTGTATCCTAATTCGTGTGGACAATTGAGCTCTTCATTGTGGATTTCCCGAAGATGAACTATGGCACAGTTATGTCACCACGGTAGCATGGCATTTTTACTAAGGAATCACTTTGTTATATTATATTTTCGGGTAGAATCACTTTGTTCTCAGCAGATATAATCACAAGCTGGACACAGGCACACAGCCGTCATCGACGTGGTGCTCTTTCGTCGAGCACCAGCCGTTTCAACCCCCACGCCATCAGTCTGCAGACATTTGCAATGTTCAGGTCTGCGGGCATTTAGAAACGACCATGGACTGACAAATCAGTAGAATAGGAGACATGGCATGGATTCAGCATGATAGGCAGGCATGAAACAGATCAAAGCAACACCATTACTATTTCCTCCGGATCCTGAAACATTTGTGTCGTCACAAATTACAAGATGATGCACTCTGAACATCTAACTACAACGAACAATGGATTCATCAACAGCCAGGAGAAATCAACACATTCAGAGAAAACACAAGAGCAGGGTATCTAAGCGGATGTGAACTTGGTGACGGCCTTTGTACCCTCAGAGACGGCGTGCTTGGCGAGCTCGCCGGGGAGGACGAGGCGGACGGAGGTCTGGATCTCCCTGGACGTGATGGTGGGCTTCTTGTTGTACCTGGCGAGCTTGGCCGACTCGCCGGCGAGCTTCTCGAAGATGTCGTTGATGAAGGAGTTCATGATGGACATGGCCTTGGAGGAGATGCCGATGTCCGGGTGCACCTGCTTCAGCACCTTGAAGATGTAGATCTTGTAAGTCTCCACGCTCTTCTTGGACTTCTTCTTGCCCTTCTTCTCGCCGCCCTCCTTGGACGCCGGCGGCCGCTTCTCGGCCTTGGTCTTCTTCGCCGCCGTCGTCTTCTCGGCCTTCTCCGCCACCGGCTTCTTCTCCGCCTTGGGGGCCATGGATGCCGCTGCTGCTTCTTGCGTCGACGGGGAGAGGTGTGGTGGTGTTTTCGCTGGGAAGGTGGGAGGGCTGGTGAGGAATCGGCGGCGAGGGCGCGGAGGATTTATAGGAGGGAGGAGGTGGGGTGGACTGGTGCGTGCCACGGATCGGTGGGCGTCAAGTGATTGGGTTTGATCTCAGCCGTTCGTCGCTGTGTGCAATGGACGACCCAGATGCGTCTCGGCGCGGATCGATGACGTGGTGGAAAGGTGGGCGGGGAGCAGACGGATTTGGCCCCACGCGCGCATGTGTTTCTGTCAACTGGGCTTTCTCCATGGCGGGAATTTTGAGTTCAATTGTTTTCGAAGCCGCCATCGACATTTTGCTTTGAACAGCTCAGGACTTCGTATTGCTCAAAAGAAAAAGGAAATCATGTCTTCTTCTCTTTATTTTTTTCGACGGTAGCACTATATTTAAAATAAAAACATTAGCATCACAAGGCAACCCAAATAAAATAGGAAAATGCACACCCTCATGACCTCGACATCCAAAACTTGCTGGTGCGCGCCGCCGCCACCGCTCCTATGCTTTGTCTTCCGAGCCAGCCATCCACGTGGACGGGAAGTCTGTCATGCTTGGCTAGAAGGGCCTCCCTAGAGAAGAAGTCGTTGCCGAGATTGGCGCCTGATTCCGCGAAGAACAACGATCCGCCAATGCCATCATCACCGAGGACACCGCCAATGCCATCTCACAAGCCACCAGGCAACCACCTCCTACGCACCACCTTACGAGTCTCGTACCATCTCATGAGGAAACACTGGTACATCGACGAAGGAGCCGAAGGACAAAATCCCCACAAAGAATAGTCACCGTCATAGCCACGTCGATCGCCTAAAGGAACAAAGAACTCCTGTGATCCAGCGCTAGAATGAAGATCCAAGGACGCAGCGTTGTACCCAGGTCCTTAGGATATGAATCTCTTCCAAGTCGTCGTTCTTCAGGCGCATCGTGGCATCAAGTAGTTGGCCGTCCTTGGAAAGGACGTCGAGAGACTCCCATGAGTGAAGTCGTCTCGGATCTCCACAAACGAAGGCTGGCAAGCTACTACTGAGGCCGGAGGCGTAAAGCCAGTTCTCGTGCCACGCCCACAGAGACTTGCGGAATGACACGGGAAGAACTTAGAAGAAGGGTGCAACTGAAGGAACACCCCTCCGAGGTCACATATGGCCTCGCCATTTGTCTGCACCTGGATGCACAAGAAATGGCGGAACAACTCGAAGTGGGGAGCCATCCCGGGGTAGTACTCGCATAATGTAATGAAATTGGAGATATGAAGGATTCTGGTCGACGTCAGGTGATGAAGCTGACAACCGAATAAAAGTAAGAGTCCTCGCACGAAGTTGTGCAAGGGGAAACCAAGCCCGCAGCCGAAAAAGTCTTGGTGGAGCACGCACTCGTCGGCAATCGGCGCCGGAGGGACCTCTCCCTTCACGAGCATCCACTATACCAGGTCCGCCAAAAATGACCCCTCCTCCTTCAACCTACTGATGTCTACTACGCAAACCTTCTTCTTGTAGACGTTGTTGGCCTCCAGGTGCAGAGGTTTGTAGGACAGTAGCAAATTTCCATCAAGTGGATGACCTAAGGTTTATCAATCCGTGGGAGGCGTAGGATGAATATGGTCTCTCTCAAACAACCCTGCAACCAAATAACAAAGAGTCTTTTGCGTCCCAACACACCCAATACAATGGTAAATTGTATAGGTGCACTAGTTCGGCGAAGAGATGGTGATACAAGTGCAATATGGATGGTAGATATAGGTTTTTGTAATCTGAAAATATAAAAACAGCAAGGTAGCGAGTGGTAAAAGTGAGCGTAAACGGTATTGCAATGCTAGGAAACAAGGCCTAGGGTTCAAACTTTCACTAGTGCAAATTCTCTCAACAATAATAACATAATTGGATCATATAACTATCCCTCAACATGCAACAAAGAGTCACTCCAAAGTCACTAATAGCGGAGAACAAACGAAGAGATTATTGTAGGGTACAAAACCACTTCAAAGTTATCCTTTCTGATCGATCTATTCAAGAGTTCGTAGAAAAATAACACGAAGCTATTCTTTCCGTTCGATCTATCCTAAAGTTCGTAATATATTAACACCTTAAGACACAAATCAACCAAAACCCTAATGTCACCTAGATACTCCAATGTCACCTCAAGTATCCGTGGGTATGATTATATGATATGCATCACACAATCTCAGATTCATCTATTCAAACCAACACAAAGTACTTCAAAAAGTGCCTCAAAGTTTCTACCGGAGAGTCAAGACCAAAACGTGTGCCAACCCCTATGCATAAGTTCACAAGGTCACTGGACCCGCAAGTTGATCACCAAAACATACATCAAGTAGATCACGTGAATATCCCATTGTCACCACAGATAAGCACATGCAAGACATACATCAAGTGTTCTCAAATCCTTAAAGACTCAATCCAATAAGATAACTTCAAAGGGAAAACTCAATCCATTACAAGAGATAGAGGGGGAGAAACATCATAAGATCCTACTATAGTAGCAAAGCTCGCGGTACATCAAGATCGTGCCAAATAAAGAACACGAGAGAGAGAGATCAAACACATTGCTACTGGTACATACCCTCAGCCCCGAGGGTGAACTACTCCCTCCTCGTCATGGAGAGGGTCGGGATGACGAAGATAGCCACCGGTGATGGGTCCCCCCTCCGGCAGGGTGCCGAAATAGGGTCCCGATTGGTTTTTGGTGGCTACAGAGGCTTGCAGCGGCGGAACTCCCGATCTAGGTTATTTTCTGGAGGTTTCTGTATTTATAGGATTTTTTGGCGTAGGTCTCACGTCAGGGGGGTCTCCGAGTCGTCCACGAGATAGGGGGACGCGCCCAGGGGGTAGGGCGCGCCCCCCACCCTCGTGGACGGCCCAGGACTCTTCTGGCCCAACTCTTTTACTCCGGGGGCTTATTTTGGTCCATAAAAAATCATCAAAAATTGGCACGTCAATTGGACTCCGTTTGGTATTCCTTTTTTGTAAAACTCAAAAAAAAAAGGAAAAAACAGAAACTGGCACTGGGCTCTAGGTTAATAGGTTTGTCCCAAAAATCATATAAAATAGCATACAAATGCATATAAAACATCCTAGATGGATAATATAATAACATGGAACAATAAAAAATTATAGATACGTTGGAGACGTATCAAGCATCCCCAAGCTTAATTCCTGCTCGTCCTCGAGTAGGTAAATGATAAAAATAGAATTTTTGGTGTGGAATGCTACCTAACATAATTTTCAATGTAATTTTCCTTATCGTGGCATGAATGTTCATATCCGAAAGATCCAAGACAAAAGTTTAATATTGACATAAAAATAATAATACTTCAAGCATACTAACCAAGCAATTATGTCCTCTCAAAATAACATAGCCAAAGAAAGCTCATCCCTACAAAATCATATAGTTTGGCCATGCTTCATTTTCGTCACACAAAATGCTCCCATCATGCACAACCCCGATGACAAGCTAAGCAATTGTTTCATACTTTAGTATTCTGAAACTTTTTCAACTTTCACGCAATATATGAGCGCGAGCCATGGACATAGCACTATAGGTGGAACAGAGTATGATGATGGAGGTTGTGTGGAGAAGACAAAAAAGAGAAAGTCTCACATCAACGCTGCTAATCAACGGGCTATGGAGATGCCCATCAATTGATGTCAATGCGAGGAGTAGGGATTGCCATGCAACGAATGCACTAGAGCTATAAATGTATGAAAGCTCAATAAAAGAAACTAAGTGGGTGTGTGATAACCCACAAGTATAGGGGGTCGCAACAGTTTTCGAGGGTAGAGTATTCAACCCAAATTTATTGATTCGACACAAGGGGAGCCAAAGAATATTCTCAAGTATTAGCAGCTGAGTTGTCAATTCAACCACACCTGGATAACTTAATATCTGCAGCAAAGTATTTAGTAGCAAAGTAGTATGGAAGTAACGGTAACGGTAGCAAAATCAACAGTAGCAGTTTTGTAGTAATTGTAACAGTGGCAACGGTAAAGTAACTAAGCAAAGAGCAATATGGGAAAAGCTCGTAGGCGATGGATCGGTGATGGAGAATTATGCCAGATGCGATTTTTCATGCAACAGTTATAACATAGGGTGACACAGAACTAGCTCCAGTTCATCAATGTAATGTAGGCATGTATTCCGGATATAGTCATACGTGCTTATGAAAAAGAACTTGCATGACATCTTTTGTACTACCCTCCCGTGGCAACAGGGTCCTATTGGAAACTAAGGGATATTAAGATCTCCTTTTAATAGAGTACCGGACCAAAGCATTAACACATAGTGAATACATGAACTCCTCAAACTATGGTCATCACCGGGAGTGGTCCCGATTATTGTCACTTCGGGGATGCCGGATCATAACACATAGTAGGTGACTATTGACTTGCAATATAGGATCAAGAACTCACATATATTCATGAAAACATAATAGGTTCAGATCTGAAATCATGGCACTCGGGCCCTAGTGACAAGCATTAAGCATAGCAAAGTCATAGCAACATCAATCTCAGAACATAGTGGATACTAGGGATCAAACCCTAACAAAACTAACTCGATTACATGATAAATCTCATCCAACCCATCACCGTCCAGCAAGCCTACGATGGAATTACTCACGCACGGCGGTGAGCATCATGAAATTGGTGATGGAGGATGGTTGATCATGACGACGGCAACGGATTCCCCTCTCCGGAGCCCCGAACGGACACCAGATCAGCCCTCCCGAGAGAGATTAGGGCTTGGCGACGGCTCCGTATCGTAAAACGTGATGAATCCTTCTCTCTAGTTTTTTCTCCCCGAACGTGAATATATAGAGTTGGAGTTGAGGTCGGTGGAGCACCAGGGGGCCCACGAGGCAGGGGGCGCGCCCCCCACCCTCGTGGACAGGGTGTGGGCCCCCTGGCCTTGATTCTTTCGCCAATATTTTTTATTATTTCCAAAAATAATCTCCGTGAAGTTTCAGGTCATTCCGAGAACTTTTGTTTCTGCACAAAAATAACATCATATGGCAATTCTGCTGAAAATAGTGTCAGTCCGGGTTAGTTCCATTCAAATCATGCAAGTTAGAGTACAAAACAAGGGCAAAAGTGTTTGGAAAAGTAGATACGATGGAGACGTACCAACTCCCCCAAGTTTAAACCTTTGCTTGTCCTCAAGCAATTCAGTTGATAAACTGAAAGTGATAAAGAAAAACTTTTACAAACTCTGTTTGCTCTTGTTGTTGTAAATATGTAAAGCCAACATTCAAGTTTTCAGCAAAGATTATGACTAACCATATTCACAATAACACTTAGGTCTCATGTTTACTCATATCAATGGCATAATCAACTAGCGAGCAATAATAATAAATCTCGGATGACAACACTTTCTCAAAACAATCATAATATGATATAACAAGATGGTATCTCGCTAGCCCTTTCTGAGACCGCAAAACATAAATGCAGAGCACCTTTAAAGATCAAGGACTGACTAGACATTGTAATTCATGGTAAAAGAGATCCAGTCATAGTCATACCCAATATAAATTAATAGTAATGGATGCAAATGGCAGCGGTGCTCTCCAACTGGTGCTTTTTAATAAGAGGGTGATGACTCAACATAAAAGTAAATAGATAGGCCCTTCGCGGAGGGAAGCAGGGATTTGTAGAGGTGCCAGAGCTCGATTTTAAAATAGAGATAAATAATTTTTTGAGTGGTATACTTTCATTGTCAACATAACAACCAAGAGATCTCGATATTTTCCATGCTACACACATTATAGGCGGTTCCCAAACAGAATGGTAAAGTTTATACTCCCCCTCCACCAACAAACATCATTCCATGGCTTGTCCGAAACAACGGGTGCCTCCAACTAACAACAATCCTGGGGGAGTTTTGTTTGCAATTATTTTGATTTGATTTGCTTAGAGCATGGGACTGGGCATCCCGGTGACCAGCCATTTTCTCGTGAGTGAGGAGCGGAGTCCACTCCTCTTGAGAATAACCTGCCTAGCATGGAAGATACAGACATCCCTAGTTGATACATGAGCTATTCGAGCATACAAAACAGAATTTTATTTGAAGGTTTAGAGTTTGGCACATACAAATTTACTTGGAACGGCATGTAGATACCGCATATAGGAAGGTATGGTGGACTCATATGGAATAACTTTGGGTTTTAAGGGATTGGATGCACAAGCAGTATTCCCGCTTAGTACAAGTGAAGGCTAGAAAAAGACTGGGAAGCGACCAGCTAGAGAACGACAACAGTCATGAGCATGCATTAAAATTAATAAACATTGAGTGCAAGCATGAGTAGGATATAATCCACCATGAACATAAATATCGTGGAGGCTATGTTGATTTTGTTTCAACTACATGTGTGAACATGTGCCAAGTCGAGTCACTTGAATCATTCAAAGGAGGATACCACCCTACTATACCACATCACAATCATTTTAATAGCATGTTGGCACGCAAGATAAACCATTATAAACTCCTAGCTAATTAAGCATGGCATAAGCAACTATAATCTCTAATTATCATTGCAAATATGTTCATTCATAATAGGCTGAATCAGGAACGATGAACTAATCATATTTACAAAAACACGAGAGGTCGAGTTCGTACCAGCTTCTCTCATCTCAATCAGTCCATCATATATCGTCATTATTGCCTTTCACTTGCACGACCGAACGATGTGAATAATAATAATAGTGCACGTGCATTGGACTAAGCTGGAATCTGCAAGCATTCAATAAATAAGAGAAGACAAGGCAATATGGGCTCTTGGTTAAATCAACAATAATGCATATAAGAGCCACTTCAACATTTTCATAATGTTCTTCTCTCCACGCCCCAAAGAAAAGAAAAGAAATAAAACTATTTACACGGGAAAGCTCCCAACAAGCAAAAGAAGAACAGGAAATCTTACACGGGAAAGCTCCCAACATTTTTAATTACTTACTACTACAAGCAAGAAAGTAAACTAGCTAAAAGCTACAACTAATTTTTTTGGTTTTTCTTAAGGTTTTTCAAACACACAAGAAGAAAGCATAAAAAGGAAAAATAAACTAGCATGGATAGTACAATGAAAAAGTATGAGCACCGACAACTAGCATGAGTGTGTGAACATGAATGTAATGTCGGTGAGAAATACATACTCCCCCAAGCTTAGGCTTTTGGCCTAAGTTGGTCTATTGCCACGGCTGTCCTAGCGGATATCCGAAGTTGTAACTGGGGTCGTACTGAGAAGGAGCCTCGGGTTGCCACTGGTTGGCAATCTCCTCCAGATCCCACTAGTAAACAGACTGTCGTGAAGGATCAAATTGTGGTTCCGGCTATGGCTCTGTAGCTGGTGTGGGGTTTTGGTAGGCGTGAATGACCTCCAGCGGAACAAGGTACTTGCCTGCAGATAAGTCAAACAAAGAAGGAGCCGGCAAGGTAATAATCTCAGGGCGAATTTTATCAAATATCAGTTTGTACTTAAGCGTCTTTTCCCTATTCTTAACGATAAAATCATGTGCTACCATACTCTTATAGTCTAGAAAAACAGGAGGCAGCAACTTTTCTTCTTTCTCATAATGCCTAATAGGTATGTTAAAGTGGGCAGCGAGGCGCGAGGCAAAAATACCTCCCAACATGGGGCCCTTCGTACGGTTAAGATTTAACCGATTTGTGATGTCTACTACACAACCTTCTTCTTGTAGACGTTGTTGGGCCTCCAAGTGCAGAGGTTTGTAGGACAGTAGCAAATTTCCCTCAAGTGGATGACCTAAGGTTTATCAATCCGTGGGAGGCGTAGGATGAAGATGGTCTCTCTCAAACAACCCTGCAATCAAATAACAAAGAGTCTCTTGTGTCCCCAACAGACCCAATACAATGGTAAATTGTATAGGTGCACTAGTTCAGCGAAGAGATGGTGATACAAGTGCAATATGGATGGTAGATATAGATTTTTGTAATCTGAAAATATAAAAACAGCAAGGTAACTAATGATAAAAGTGAGCGTAAACGGTATTGCAATGCTAGGAAACAAGGCCTAGGGTTCATACTTTCACTAGTGCAAGTTCTGTCAACAATAATAACATAACTGGATCATATAACTATCCCTCAACATGCAACAAAGAGTCACTCCAAAGTCACTAATAGCGGAGAACAAACGAAGAGATTATGCTAGGGTACGTAACCACCTCAAAGTTATTCTTTCCAATCAATCCGTTGGGCTATTCCTATAAGTGTCACAAACAGCCATAGAGTTCGTACTAGAATAACACCTTAAGACACAAATCAACCAAAACCCTAATGTCACCTCAAGTATCCGTGGGTATGATTATACGATATGCATCACACAATCTCAGATTCATCTATTCAACCAACACAAAGTACTTCAAAGAGTGCCCCAAAGTTTATACCGGAGAATCAAGACGAAAACGTGTGCCAACCCCTATGCATAGGTTCATGGGTGGAACCCGCAAGTTGATCACCAAAACATACATCAAGTGAATCACGTGATATCCCATTGTCGCCACAGATACGCACGGCAAGACATACATCAAGTGTTCTCAAATCATTAAAGACTCAATCCGATAAGATAACTTCAAAGGGAAAACTCAATCCATTACAAGAGAGTAGAGGGGGAGAAGAAACATAAGATCCAACTATAATAGCAAAGCTCGCGATACATCAAGATCGTGCCAAATCAACAACACGAGAGAGAAAGATCAAACACATAGCTACTGGTACATACCCTCATCCCCGAGGGTGAACTACTCCCTCCTCGTCATGGAGAGCGCCGGGATGATGAAGATGGCCACCGGTGAGGGTTCCCCCCTCCGGCAGGGTGCCGGAACAGGGTCCCGAGAGGTTTTTGGTGGCTACAGAGGCTTGCGGCGGCGGAACTCCCGATCTATTCTGTTCCCCGATCGTTTTAGGGTATATGGATATATATAGGTGGAAGAAGTACGTCAGGGGAGCCACAAGGGGCCCACGAGGGTGGAGGGCGCGCCCAGGGGGTGGGCGCGCCCCCCTACCTCGTGCCTTCCTCGTTGCTTTCTCGACGTGGACTCCAAGTCTCCCGGGTTGCTTTCCTTCCAAAAATAAATTCTCCAGAAGGTTTCATTCCGTTTTGACTCCGTTTGATATTCCTTTTCTTCGGAACACTGAAACAAGGGAAAAACATGAACTGGCACTGGGCTCTGGGTCAATAGGTTAGTCCCAAAAGTAATATAAAAGTGCAAAATAAAGCCCATTAAACATCCAATATGGATAATATAATAGCATGAATACTTCATAAATTATAGATACGTTGGAGACGTATCACTTTGCAACAAAAGCACCCATACTAAATGAGTTATCATGAAACAAGGCATGGCCCAAAATAACAATATTAGGGGCACTAAGGTTTCCACAGTTTCCGCGACCAATTAAACATCTACTAGCAAATATCGCAAAGTAACGCAGAACCGGAAAATGTATGCTAGTAATTCTTGCATCGGAAACTTTCCTCGTTTCCCCTACAGCAATCATATCAATAAACCCTTCCACATCACTACAATGTGGTTCTTCTATGCTGCCTGTAAAGGGTATCTAACCGACCCGGCAGAAATCAAAAAGGGACATCTCCTTATGCTCATCATATAAATAAAATTCCACTGAAGGTGGTGATCTCCTAGCATGGAAATGAAAATTTTGCAGGAAAATATTAGTGAGTAAGAGATACTGTTCGCTTTGGTCGCGGAGGAAGTCGGTGAGGCCTGCATTCTCAACCAAAGAATAAAAATCATCATGAATCCCGGTTGTTGTTAAGAACTCATCACAAGGCCATTCACACGACCGAACTTCCGCGGTGCGAGGGAGATTATATTTGGGCCTCCTATCCTCTTCACTTTGCTTATCCCTCGAGCTTCGGCTCGGAGATCCCCTCAAAAATCTCTTCATCATTCTCTGAAAATTTCTGAATTTTTTAGTAACTTAAAATAAAAGTGAACCAAACTCAACAAAATTGATAGCAACTACTCCCACAAGTGCCTAGAGACTATATCATGCATTAAAACTACTTGGGACCATATAAATTTGACATGCAAGCTCAAGAACAGGGTCACCTAGGCAGCAAAAATTTGCAATGAATAAAACACTAGAACAAAAACTAATCGGACCATTGGAAGAGTCACATACCGAAGAACAATCCCCCAAAGCAGTTTTGTGAGTGGAGCCTTGAGCAAGGAGATCGAAAATCGCAGCAAAATGAGTAAGAACTCGTGCTTGAGCTGGTTGGTGATTTTTTTGGGAGGAAGAAGGAGTGTGTGGTGGCTGGAATAAGTGGAGGGGAGCCACCATGGGCCCACGAGGCAGGGGGGCGCGCCCAGGAGGTGGGCGTGCCCTGGACCCTCGTGGCCAGGTGCTTGCTCCCCCTGCTGTGTTCTCAGTGCCAGATATTCTCAAATATCCTAGAAAAAATCATATTTCAATTTCGGGGCATTTGGAGAACTTTTATTTTTTGGGTATTTTTTTATTGCACGAATAGTTCAGAAAACAGGCAGAAAATACTATTTTTGCTTTATTTAATCTAAATAATAGAAAGTAAAAGAAGGGTACAGAAGGTTGTGCTTTCTAACTTCATCCATCTCATGCTCATCAAAAGGAATCCACTAACAAGGTTGATCAAGTCTTGTTAACAAACTCATTCCGAGTCGCATGAAACCGGAGAATTTTCGAATAGCACTAGGTTACCTCAACGGGGATATGCACATCCCCAATAATAAGAATATCATATCTCTTTTTGACAGTAGGAAGAGGAAATTCAAAACCTCCAATAGTAATAGTTGAAATTTTTCCAATAGAATTGATACTGTGGACTTGAGGTTGTTTCCTCGGAAAGTGTACCGTATGCTCATTACCATTGACATGAAAAGTGACATTGCCTTTGTTGCAATCAACAACAGCCCCTGCAGTGTTCAAAAAGGGTCTACCAAGAATAATAGACATGCTATCGTCCTCGGGAATATCAAGAATAACAAAGTCTGTTAGGATAGTAACGTTTGCAACCACAACAGGCACGTCCTCACAAATACCGACAGGTATAGCAGTTGATTTATCGGCCATTTGCAAAGATATTACAGTAGGTGTCAACTTATTCAAATCAAGTCTACGATATAAAGAGAGAGGCATAACACTAACACCGGCTCCAAGATCACATAAAGCAGTTCTAACATGGTTTCTTTTAATGGAGCATGGTATAGTTGGTACTCCTAGATCTCCTAATTTCTTAGGTATTCCACCCTTAAAAGTATAATTAGCGAGCATGGTGGAAATTTCAGCTTCCGGTATCTTTATTTTATTTGTAACAATATCCTTCATATACTTGGCATAAGGATTCATTTTAAGCATATCAGTCAAACACATACGCAAAAAGATAGGTCTAATCATTTCAGCAAAGCGCTGAAAATCCTGATCATCCTTTTTCTTGGATGGTTTGGGAGGAAAAGGCATGGGTTTCTGAACCCATGGTTCTCTTTCTTTACCGTGCTTCTTAGCAACAAAGTCTCTCTTATCATAACGTTGATTCTTTGATTGTGGGTTATCAAGATCAACAGCAGGTTCAGATCTGAAATCATTGTCATTGCTAGGTTGAGCATCAACATGAACATCATCATTAACATTATCACTAGGTTCATGTTCATCACCAGATTGTGTTTCAGCATCAGAGATAGAAATATCATTGGGATTCTCAGGTGTGTCAACAACAGGTTCACTAGAAGCATGCAAAGTCCTATCATTTTTCTTCTTCTTCCTTTTAGAAGGACTAGGTGTATCAACATTATTTCTCTGAGAATCCTGCTCAATTCTCTTAGGGTGACCCTCAGGATACAAAGGTTCCTGAGTCACTTTACCCCCTCTAGTTGCAACTCTAACACCAAAGTCTTTATTCTTATTATTTAATTCATTGAGCAAATCATTTTGAGCTTTAAGCACTTGTTCTACTTGAGTGGTAACCATAGTAGCATGTTTACTAATGAGTTTAAGTTCACCTTTAACTCTAGACATATAATCACTCAAGTGTTCAGTCATATAAGCATTGCGTTTTAATTGTCTACTAGAATAAGCATTGAAATCTTCCTGCTTAACCATAGAATTATCAAACTCATCTAAGCATTGGCTAGCAAACTTAGTAGGAGGGATTTCAGCTTTATCATATCTATAAAGAGAATTTACCTTTACTACCTGTGTCGGGTTATCAAGGCCATGTATTTCTTCAGCAAGCGGTAAATTAAGACCATGTATTTCTTCAACAGGGGGTAAATTCTTAACATCTTCAGCTTTTATACCTTTTTCTTTCATAGATTTCTTTGCCTCTTGCATATCTTCAGGACTGAGAAATAGAATACCCTTTTCTTCGTGGCTTAGGAGTTGGTTCAGGAAGTGTCCAATTATTTTCATTGGTCAACATATTATTCAATAGAATTCCAGCCTGATCAACAGTTCTTTCCCTGAAAACACAACCAGCACAACTATCCAGGTGGTCTCTGGAAGCATCGGTTAGTCCATTATAAAAGATATCAATTATTTCATTTTTCTTGAGAGGATGATCAGGCAAAGCATTAAGTAATTGGAGAAGCCTCCCCCAAGCTTGTGGGAGACTCTCTTCTTCAATTTGCACAAAATTATATATTTCCCTTAAGGCAGCTTGTTTCTTATGAGCAGGGAAATATTTAGCAGAGAAGTAATAAATCATATCCTGGGGACTACGCACACAACCAGGATCAAGAGAATTAAACCATGTTTTAGCATCACCCTTTAATGAGAACGGAAACAATTTAAGGATATAGTAGTAGCGAGTTTTCTCATCATTAGTGAATAGGGTGGCTATATCATTTAATTTAGTAAGATGTGCCACAACAGTTTCAGATTCATAGCCATAAAAAGGATCAGATTCAACCAGAGTAATTATCTCAGGATCAACAGAGAAATCATAATCCTTATCAGTAACAGAGATAGGTGAAGTAGCATAAGCAGGGTCATATTTTATTCTAGCATTCAGAGATTTTTCTTTCAGCTTAGCTAATAGTTTCTTAAGATCACTTCTATCATTGCAAGCAAGAAAGTCTCTAGCAGTTTCTTCATCCATAACATAACCCTCAGGCACAACAGGCAATTCATATCTAGGGGGAGAATCTTCATCATCACTTTCATCAATATTATCAGTTTCAATAATTTCATTCTCTCTAGCCCTAGCAAGTTGTTCATCCAGAAATTCACCTAGTGGCACAGTAGTATCAAGCATAGAAGTAGTTTCATCATAAGTATCATGCATAGCAGAAGTGGCATCATCAATAACATGCGACATATCAGAATTAATAGCAGAAGCAGGTTTAGGTGTCGCAAGCTTACTAAAAACAGAAGGTGAATCAAGTGCAGAGCTAGATGGCAGTTCCTTACCTCCCCTCGTAGTTGAGGGATAAATTTTGGTTTTCTCGTCTTTCAAGTTCCTCATAGTGATCAGCAGATATAAATCCCAAGTGACTCAAAGAATAGAGCTATGCTCCCCGGCAACGGCGCCAAAAAATAGTCTTGATAACCCACAAGTATAGGGGATCGCAACAGTTTTCGAGGGTAGAGTATTCAACCCAAATTTATTGATTCGACACAAGGGGAGCCAAAGAATATTCTCAAGTATTAGCAGCTGAGTTGTCAATTCAACCACACCTGGATAACTTAATATCTGCAGCAAAGTAGTATGGAAGTAACGGTAACGGTAGCAAAAGCAACAGTAGCAGTTTTGTAGTAATTGTAACAGTGGCAACGGTAAAGTAACTAAGCAAAGAGCAATATGGGAAAAGCTCATAGGCGTTGGATCGGTGATGGAGAATTATGCCGGAGGCGATTATTCATGCAACAGTTATAACATAGGGTGACACAGAACTAGCTCCAATTCATCAATGTAATGTACGCATATATTCCGAAGATAGTCATACGTGCTTATGAAAAAGAACTTGCATGACATCTTTTGTCCTACCCTCCCGTGGCAGCGGGGTTGTATTGGAAACTAAGGGACATTAAGGCCTCCTTTTAATAGAGTACCGGACCAAAGCATTAACACATAGTGAATACATGAACTCCTCAAACTATGGTCATCACCGGGAGTGGTCCCGATTATTGTCACTTCGGGGTTGCCGGATCATAACACATAGTAGGTGACTATTGAATTGCAAGATAGGATCAAGAACTCACATATATTCATGAAAACATAATAGGTTCAGATCTGAAATCATGGCACTCGGGCCCTAGTGACAAGCATTAAGCATAGCAAAGTCATAACAACATCAATCTCAGAACATAGTGGATACTAGGGATCAAACCCTAACAAAACTAACTCGATTACATGATAAATCTCAT
The DNA here is from genome assembly GCF_018294505.1 of Triticum aestivum. NCBI lineage: Eukaryota > Viridiplantae > Streptophyta > Magnoliopsida > Poales > Poaceae > Triticum > Triticum aestivum. The sequence continues at coordinate 590,457,157 of NC_057814.1, read as the reverse complement.
CCAACCCATCACCGTCCAACAAGTCTACGATGGAATTACTCACGCACGGTGGTGAGCATCATGAAATTGGTGATGGAGGATGGTTGATGATGACGGCGACGACGGATTCCCCTCTCCGGAGCCCCGAACGGACTCCAGATCAGCCCTCCCGAGAGAGATTAGGGCTTGGCGGCGGCTCCGTATCGTAAAACGCGATGAATCCTTCTCTTTGATTTTTTTCTCCCCGAACGTGAATATATATAGTTGGAGTTGAGGTCGGTGGAGCACCAGGGGGCCCACGAGGCAGGGGCGCGCCCCCCACCCTCGTGGACAGGGTGTGGGCCCCCTGGCCTTGATTCTTTCGCCAGTATTTTTTATTATTTCCAAAAATAATCTCCGTGAAGTTTTAGGTCATTCCGAGAACTTTTGTTTCTGCACAAAAATAACATCATGGCAATTCTGCTGAAAACAACGTCAGTCCGGGTTAGTTCCATTCAGTGTTTGGAAAAGTAGATACGACGGAGACGTATAAATGTGCATCCAACTTGCTTGCTCACGAAGACCTAGGGCATTTTGAGGAAGCCCATTGTTGGAATATACAAGCCAAGTTCTATAATGAAAAATTCCCACTAGTATATGAAAGTGACAACATAAGAGACTCTCTATCATGAAGATCATGGTGCTACTTTGAAGCACAAGTGTGGAAAAAGGATAGTAACATTGCCCCTTCTCTCTTTTTCTCTCATTTTTTTTGGGCCTTCTCTTTTTTTATTTGGCATTTCTCTCCTTTTTTTAGGCCTTCTCTTTTTTTGGCCTTTCTCTTTTTTCCTCACACGGGACAATGCTCTAATAATGATGATCATCACACTTCTATTTATTTACAACTCAAGGATTACAACTCGATACTAGAACACAATATGACTCTATATGAGTGCCTCCGGCGGTGTACCGAGATGGGCAATGAATCAAGAGTGACATGTATGAAAACTTATGCATGGTGGCCTTGCCACAAATACGATGTCAACTACATGATCATGCAAGGCAATATGACAATGATGAAGCGTGTCATAATAAACGGAACGGTGGAAAGTTGCATGGCAATATATCTCGGAATGGCTATGAAATGCCATAATAGGTAGGTATGGTGGCTGTTTTGAGGAAGATATAAGGAGCCTTATGTGTGATAGAGCGTATCATATCACGGGGTTTGGATGCATCGGCGAAGTTTGCAGCAACTCTCGAGGTGCGAAAGGGCAATGCACGGTACCGAAGAGGCTAGCAATGATGGAAGGGTGAGAGTGCGTATAATCCATGGACTCAACATTAGTCATAAAGAACTCACATACTTATTGCAAAAATCTACAAGTCATCAAAACCAAGCACTACACGCATGCTCCTAGGGGGATAGATTGGTATGAAAAGACCATCGCTCGTCCCCGACCGCCACTCATAAGGAAGGCAATCAAAGAAACACCTCATGCTTCAAATTTGTCACACAACGGTTACCATACATGCATACTATGGGACTTGCAAACCTCAACACAAGTATATCTCAATTTCACAACTACTCAACTAGCATGGCTCTAATATCACCATCCTCATATCTCAAAATAATCATCAAGCATCAAACTTCTCATAGTATTCAATGCACTTTATATGAAAGTTTTTATTATACCCATCTTGGATGCCCATCATACTAGGACTAATTTTATAGCCAAAGCAAATTACCATGCTGTTCTAAAAGACTCTCAAAATAATATAAGTGAAGCATGAGAGATCAACAATTTCAAAATAAAACTACCGCGATGCTCTAAGAAGATATAAGTGAAGCACTAAGCAAATGACAAACTACTCCAAAAGATATAAGTGAAGATCAATGAGTAGTTGAATAATTATGCAACTATGTGAAGACTCTCTAACATTTAAGAATTTCAGATCTTGGTATTTTATTCAAACAGCAAGCAAAACAAAAGAAAATAAAATGACACTCCAAGCAAAACACATATCATGTGGCGAATAAAAATATAGCTCCAAGTAAAGTTACCGATGAACGAAGACGAAAGAGGGGATGCCATCCGGGGCATCCCCAAGCTTAGGCTCTTGGTTGTCCTTGAATATTACCTTGGGGTGCCTTGGGCATCCCCTAGATTAGGCTATTGCCACTCCTTATTCCATAGTCCGTCGAATCTTTACCCAAAACTTGAAAACTTCACAACACATAACTTAACAGAAAACTCGTAAGCTCTGTTAGTATAAGAAAATAAATCACCACTTATGTACTGTTGTGAACTCATTCTAAATTCATATTGGTGTAATATCCTCTGTATTCCAACTTCTCTATGGTTCATACCCTTCGATACTACTCATAGATTCATCAAAATGAGCAAACAACACAATGAAAACAGAATCGGTCAAAAACAGAACAGTCTGTGGTAATCTGTATCATTTGAATACTTATGTAACTCCAAAAATTCTTAAATAAATTGGTGGACATGAGGAATTTATATATTAATAATCTGGAAAAATAATCAACCTAAAATCACTCTCCAGTAAAAAAATGGCAGCTAATCTCGTGAGCGCAAAAGTTTCTGTTTTTTACAGCAAGATCACAAAGACTTCACCCAATTCTTCCCAAAGGTTTTACTTGGCACAAACACTAATTAAAACAATAAAACCACATCTAAACAGAGGCTAGATGAATTATTTATTACTAAACAGGATCAAAGGCAAAGAGATTTGCAAGAGGACCAAGCACATCAAGAGACGCTTCAATTCCATCCGGGACCAAGTCCAGGTGGGAGACATAGAGATTTGCAAGATACATACGGATCTGAATGTTGCATACCCGTTGACTAAGCCTCTTCCACGAGCAAAACATGATCAGCACCAAGGCTCCATGGGTGTTAGAATCATTACTGTGTAATCTAGATTATTGACTCTAGTGCAAGTGGGAGACTGAAGGAAATATGCCCTAGAGGCAATAATAAAGTTATTATTTATTTCCTCATATCATGATAAATGTTTATTATTCATGCTAGAATTGTATTAACCGAAAACATAATACATGCGTGAATACATAGACAAACATAGTGTCAGTAGTATGCCTCTACTTGATTAGCTCGTTGATCAAAGATGGCTATGTTTCCTAGCCATAGACATGAGTTGTAATTTGATTAACGAGATCACATCATTAGGAGAATGATGTGATTGACTTGACCCATTCCGTTAGCTTAGCACTTGATCGTTTAGTATGTTGCTATTGCTTTCTTCATGACTTATACATGTTCCTATGACTATGAGATTATGCAACTCCCGTTTACCAGAGGAACACTTTGTGTGCTACCAAACGTCACAACGTAACTGGGTGATTATAAAGGTGCTCTACAGGTGTCTCCGAAGGTACTTGTTGGGTTGGCGTATTTCGAGATTAGGATTTGTCACTCCGATTGTCGGAGAGGTATCTCTGGGCCCACTCGGTAATGCACATCACTATAAGCCTTGCAAGCATTGTAACTAATGAGTTAGTTATGGGATGATGTGTTACAGAACGAGTAAAGACACTTGCCGGTAACGATATTGAACTAGGTATTGAGATACCGACGATCGAATCTCGGACATGTAACATACCGATGACAAAGGGAACAACGTATGTTGTTATGCGGTTTGACCCATAAAGATCTTCGTAGAATATGTGGGAGCCAATATGTGCATCCAGGTTCGGCTATTGGTTATTGGCCGGAGACGTGTCTCGGTCATGTCTACATAGTTCTCGAACCCGTAGGGTCCGCACGCTTAAAGTTTCGGTGATGATTGTATTATGAGTTTTTGTGTTTTGATGTACCGAAGGTAGTTCGGAGTCCCGGATGTGATCACGGACATGACGAGGAGTCTCGAAATGGTCGAGACGTAAAGATTGATATATTGGATGACTATGTTCGGACACCGGAATGGTTTCGGGGAGTTTCGGACATATACCGGAGTACCGGGGGGTTACCGGAACCCCCCGGGGAGTTTAATGGGCCAAGATGGGCCTTAGTGGAGAAGAGGAGGGGCGTATAGGGCTGGTCGCGCGCCCCCTCCCCATCTAGTCCGAATTGGACAAGGAGGGGGGCGCCCCCTTTCCTTCCCCCTCTCTCCTTCCCTTCCTTTTCCCCTCCTACTCCAACTAGGAAAAGAGGGAGTCCTACTCCGGGTGGGAGTAGGACTCCTCCCTGGCGCGCCCTCCTCCTGGCCGCCGGCCTCCTCCCCCTGATCCTTTATATACAGGGGCAGGGGGGCACCTCTAGACACACAAGTTGATCTGTTGATCTATTCCAGCCGTGTGCGGTGCCCCCCTCCACCATATTCCACCTCGGTCATATCATAGCGGTGCTTAGGCGAAGCCCTGCGTCGGTAGCATCATCATCACCGTCACCACGCCGTCGTGCTGACGGAACTCTCCCGTGAAGCTTTGCTGGATCGGAGTTCGCGGGACGTCATCGAGCTGAACGTGTGCTGAACTCGGAGGTGCCGTAGGTTCGGTACTTGGATCGGTCGGATCGTGAAGACGTACGACTACATCAACCGCGTTGTGCTAACGCTTCCGCTTTCGGTCTACGAGGGTACGTGGACACACTCTCCCCTCTCGTTGCTATGCATCACCATGATCCTGTGTGTGCGTAGGATTTTTTTTGAAATCACTACATTCCCCAACAGTGGCATCTGAGCCTGGTTTTATGCGTAGATGTTATATGCACGAGTAGAACACAAGTGAGTTGTGGGTGATACAAGTCATACTTCTTACCAGCATGTCATACTTTGGTTCGGCGGTATTGTTGGATGAAGCGGCCCGGACCGACATTACGCGTATGCTTACGCGAGACTAGTTCTACCGACGTGCTTTGCACACAGGTGGCTGGAGGGTGTCAATTTCTCCAACTCTAGTTTAACCGAGTGTGGCTACGCCCGGTCCTTGAGAAGGTTAAAACAACACTAACTTGACGAACTATCGTTGTGGTTTTGATGCGTAGGTAAGAACGGTTCTTGCTCAGCCTGTAGCAGCCACGTAAAACTTGCAACAACAAAGTAGAGGACGTCTAACTTGTTTTTGCAGGGCATGTTGTGATGTGATATGGTCAAGGCATGATGCTATATTTTATTGTATGAGATGATCATGTTTTGTAACCGAGTTATCGGCAACTGGCAGGAGCCATATGGTTGTCGCTTTATTGTATGCAATGCAATCGCCCTGTAATTGCTTTACTTTATCACTAAGTGGTAGCGATAGTCGTAGAAGCAATAGTTGGCGAGACGACAACGATGCTACGATGGAGATCAAGGTGTCGCGCCGGTGACGGTGGTGATCATGATGGTGCTTCAGAGATGGAGATCACAAGCACAAGATGATGATGGCCATATCATATCACTTATATTGATTGCATGTGATGTTTATCCTTTATGCATCTTATTCTGCTTTGATTGACGGTAGCATTATAAGATGATCTCTCACTGAATTTCAAGATAAAAGTGTTCTCCCTGAGTATGCACCGTTGCCAAAGTTCGTCGTGCCGAGACACCACGTGATGATCGGGTCTGATAACCTCTACGTTCATCTACAACGGGTGCAAGCCAGTTTTGCACACGCAGAATACTCGGGTTAAACTTGACGAGCCTAGCATATGCAGATATGGCCTCGGAACACTGAGACCGAAAGGTCGAGCGTGAATCATATAGTAGATATGATCAACATAGTGATGTTCACCATTGAAAACTACTGCATCTCACGTGATGATCGGACATGGTTTAGTTGATTTGGATCACGTGATCACTTAGATGATTAGAGAGATATCTATCTAAGTGGGACTTCTTAAGTAATATGATTAATTGAACTTAAATTTATCATGAACTTAGTACCTGATAGTATTCTTGCTTGTCTATGTTGTTTGTAGATAGATGGCCCGTGCTGTTGTTCCGTTAAATTTTAATGCGTTCCTTGAGAAAGCAAAGTTGAAAGATGATGGTAGCAATTACACGGACTGGGTCCGTAACTTGAGGATTATCCTCATTGCTGCACAGAAGAATTACGTCCTGGAAGCACCGCTGGGTGCCAGGCCTGCTGCAGATGCAACTGACGACGTTAAGAACGTCTGGCAGAGCAAAGCTGATGACTACTCGATAGTTTAGTGTGCCATGCTTTACGGCTTAGAACCGGGGCTTCAACGACGTTTTGAACGTCATGGAGCATACGAGATGTTCCAGGAGTTGAAGTTAATATTTCAAGCAAATGCCCGGAGAATAGTTCTGTCAGTGAACATATACTCAAAATGTCTGGGTATAACAATCACTTGATTCAACTGGGAGTTAATCTTCTGGATGATAGTGTCATTGACAGAATTCTTCAATCACTGCCACCAAGCTACAAGAGCTTCGTGATGAACTCTAATATGCATGGGATGGATAAGACAATTCCCGAGCTCTTCGCAATGCTAGAGGCTGCGGAGGTAGAAATCAAGAAGGAGCATCAAGTGTTGATGGTCAATAAGACCACCAGTTTCAAGAAAAAGGGTAAAGGGAAGAAGAAGGGGAACTTCAAGAAGAACAACAAACAAGTTGTTGCTCAAGATAAGAAACCCAAGTCTGGACCTAAACCTGAGACTGAGTGCTTCTACTGCAAGCAGACTGGTCACTGGAAGCGGAACTGCCCCAAGTATTTGGCGGATAAGAAGGATGGCAAGGTGAACAAAGGTATATGTGATATACATATTATTGATGTGTACCTTACCAGAGCTCGCAGTAGCACCTGGGTATTTGATACTGGTTCTGTTGCTAATATTTGCAACTCGAAACAGGGACTACGGATTAAGCGAAGACTGGCTAAGGACGAGGTGACGATGCGCGTGGGAAATGGTTCCAAAGTCGATGTGATCGCCGTCGGCACGCTACCTCTACATCTACCTTCGGGATTAGTTTTAGACCTAAATAATTGTTATTTGGTGCCAGCGTTGAGCATGAACATTATATCTGGATCTTGTTTGATGCAAGACGGTTATTCATTTAAATCTGAGAATAATGGTTGTTCTATTTATATGAGTAATATCTTTTATGGTCATGCACCCTTGAAGAGTGGTCTATTTTTGTTGAATCTCGAAAGTAGTGATACACATATTCATAATGTTGAAGCCAAAAGATGCAGAGTTGATAATGATAGTGCAACTTATTTGTGGCACTACCGTTTGGGTCATATTGGTGTAAAGCGCATGAAGAAACTCCATACTGATGGACTTTTGGAATCACTTGATTATGAATCACTTGGTACTTGCGAACCGTGCCTCATGGGCAAGATGACTAAAACGCCGTTCTCCGGAACTATGGAGCGATCAACTCATTTGTTGGAGATCATACATACTGATGTATGTGGTCCAATGAATGTTGAGGCTCACGGCGGGTATCGTTATTTTCTCACCTTCACAGATGATTTAAGCAGATATGGGTATATCTACTTAATGAAACATAAGTCTGAAACATTTGAAAAGTTCAAAGAATTTCAGAGTGAAGTTGAAAATCATCGTAACAAGAAAATAAAGTTTCTACGATCTGATCGTGGAGGAGAATATTTGAGTTACGAGTTTGGTCTACATTTGAAACAATGCGGAATAGTTTCGCAACTCACGCCACCTGGAACACCACAGCGTAATGGTGTGTCCGAACGTCGTAATCGTACTTTACTAGATATGGTGCGATCTATGATGTCTCTTACTGATTTACCGCTATCATTTTGGGGTTATGCTCTAGAGACAGCTGCATTCACGTTAAATAGGGCACCATCAAAATCCATTGAGACGACACCTTATGAACTGTGGTTTGGCAAGAAACCAAAGTTGTCGTTTCTTAAAGTTTGGGGCTGCGATGCTTATGTGAAGAAGCTTCAACCTGATAAGCTCGAACCCAAATCGGAGAAATGTGTCTTCATAGGATACCCAAAGGAAACTGTTGGGTACACCTTCTATCATAGATCCGAAGGCAAAACATTCGTTGCCAAGAATGGATCCTTTCTAGAGAAGGAGTTTCTCTCGAAACAAGTGAGTGGGAGGAAAGTAGAACTTGATGAGGTAACTGTACCTGCTCCCTTATTGGAAAGTAGTTCATCACAGAAACCGGTTCCTGTGACACCTACACCAATTAGTGAGGAAGCTAATGATGATGATCATGAAGCTTCAGATCAAGTTACCACCGAACATCGTAGGTCAACCAGAGTGAGATCCGCACCAGAGTGGTACGGTAACTATTCTGGAGGTCATGTTACTAGACCATGACGAACCTACGAACTATGAAGAAGTAATGGTGAGCCCAGATTCCGCAAAATGGCTTGAGGCCATGAAATCTGAGATGGGATCCATGTATGAGAACAAAGTGTAGACTTTGGTTGACTTGCCCGACGATTGGAAAGCAATTGAGAATAAATGGATCTTCAAGAAGAAGACAGACGGTGACGGTAATGTTACTGTCTATAAAGCCCGACTTGTTGCGAAAGGGTTCCGACAAGTTCAAGGGATTGACTACGATGAGACCTTCTCACCCGTAGCGATGCTTAAGTCCGTCCGAATCACGTTAGCAATTGCTGCATTTTATGATTATGAAATTTGGCAAATGGATGTAAAGACTGCATTCCTGAATGGATTTCTGGAAGAAGAGTTGTATATGAAAGAACCTGAAGGTTTTATCGATCCAAAGGGAGCTAACAAAGTGTGCAAGCTCCAGCGATCCATTTATGGACTGGTGCAAGCCTATCGGAGTTGGAATAAACGCTTTGATAGTGTGATCAAAGCATATGGTTTTATACAGACTTCTGGAGATAATCTTATATGTGGATGACATATTGTTGATTGGAAATGATATAGAATTTCTGGATAGCATAAAAGGATACTTGAATAAGAGTTTTTCAATGAAGGACCTCGGTGAAGCTGCTTACATATTGGGCATCAAGATCTATAGAGATAGATCAAGACGCTTAATTGGACTTTCACAAAGCACATACCTTGACAAAGTTTTGAAGAAGTTCAAAATGGATCAAGCAAAGAAAGGGTTCTTGCCTGTGTTACAAGGTGTGAAGTTGAGTAAGACTCAATGCCCGACCACTGCAGAAGATAGAGAGAAAATGAAAGATGTTCCCTATGCTTCAGCCATAGGATCTATCATGTATGCAATGCTGTGTACCATACCTGATGTGTGCCTCTTGCTATTAGTTTAGCAGGGAGGTACCAAAGTAATCCAGGAGTGGATCATTGGACAGTGGTCAAGAACATCCTGAAATACCTGAAAAGGACTAAGGATATGTTTCTCGTTTATGGAGGTGACAAAGAGCTCATCGTAAATGGTTACGTTGATGCAAGCTTTGACACAGATCCGGACGATTCTAAATCGCAAACCTGATACGTGTTTATATTGAACGGTGGAGCTGTCAGTTGGTGCAGTTCTAAACAAAATGTCGTGGCGGGATCTACGTGTGAAGCGGAGTACATAGCTGCTTCGGAAGCAGCAAATGAAGGAGTCTGGATGAAGGAGTTCATATCCGATCTAGGTGTCATACCTAGTGCATCGGGTCCAATGAAAATCTTCTGTGACAATACTGGTGCAATTGCCTTGGCAAAGGAATCCAGATTTCAGAAGAGGACCAAGCACATCAAGAGACGCTACAATTCCATCCGGGACCAAGTCCAGGTGGGAGACATAGAGATTTGCAAGATACATATGGATCTGAATGTTGCAGACCCGTTGACCAAGCCTCTTCCACGAGCAAAACATGATCAGCACCAAGGCTCCATGGGTGTTAGAATCATTACTGTGTAATCTGGATTATTGACTCTAGTGCAAGTGGGAGACTGAAGGAAATATGACCTAGAGGCAATAATAAAGTTATTATTTATTTCCTCATATCATGATAAATGTTTATTATTCATGCTAGAATTGTATTAACTGGAAACATAATACATGCGTGAATACATAGACAAACATAGTGTCGGTAGTATGCCTCTACTTGACTAGCTCGTTGATCAAAGATGGCTATGTTTCCTAGCCATAGACATGAGTTGTCATTTGATTAACGGGATCACATCATTAGGAGAATGATGTGATTGACTTGACCCATTCCGTTAGCTTAGCACTTGATCGTTTAGTATGTTGCTATTGCTTTCTTCATGACTTATACATGTTCCTATGACTATGAGATTATGCAACTCCCGTTTACCAGAGGAACACTTTGTGTGCTACCAAACGTCACAACGTAACTGGGTGATGATAAAGGTGCTCTACAGGTGTCTCCGAAGGTACTTGTTGGGTTGGCGTATTTCGAGATTAGGATTTGTCACTCCGATTGTCGGAGAGGTATCTCTGGGCCCACTCGGTAATGCACATCACTATAAGCCTTGCAAGCATTGTAACTAATGAGTTAGTTATGGGATGATGTGTTACGGAACGAGTAAAGAGACTTGCCGGTAACGATATTGAACTAGGTATTGAGATACCGACGATCGAATCTCGGACATGTACATACCAATGACAAAGGGAACAACGTATGTTGTTATGCGGTTTGACTGATAAAGATCTTCGTAGAATATGTGGGAGCCAATATGAGCATCCAGGTTCCGCTATTGGTTATTGGCCGGAGACGTGTCTCGGTCATGTCTACATAGTTCTCGAACCCGTAGGGTCCGCACGCTTAAAGTTTCGGTGACGATTGTATTATGAGTTTTTGTGTTTTGATATACCGAAGGTAGTTCGGAGTCCCGGATGTGATCACGGACATGACGAGGAGTCTCGAAATGGTCGAGACGTAAGGATTGATATATTGGATGACTATGTTCGGGCACCGGAATGGTTTCGGGGAGTTTCGGACATATACCGGAGTACCGGGGGGTTACCGGAACCCCCCGGGGGGTTACCGGAACCCCCCGGGGAGTTTAATTGGCCAAGATGGGCCTTAGTGGAGAAGAGGAGGGGCGTCTAGGGCTGGCCGCGCGCCCCCTCCCCATCTAGTCCGAATTGGACAAGGAGGGGGGGCGCCCCCTTTCCTTCCCCCTCTCTCCTTCCCTTCCTTTTCCCCTCCTACTCCAACTAGGAAAAGAGGGAGTCCTACTCCGGGTGGGAGTAGGACTCCTCCCTGGCGCGCCCTCCTCCTGGCCGCCGGCCTCCTTCCCCTGATCCTTTATATACAGGGGCAAGGGGGCACCTCTAGACACACAAGTTGATCTGTTGATCTATTCCAGCCGTCTGCGGTGCCCCCCTCCACCATATTCCACCTCGGTCATATCATAGCGGTGCTTAGGCGAAGCCCTGTGTTGGTAGCATCATCATCACCGTCACCACGCCGTCGTGCTGACGGAACTCTCCCGTGAAGCTCTGCTGGATCGGAGTTCGCGGGACGTCATCGAGCTGAACGTGTGCTGAACTCGGAGGTGCCGTAGGTTCGGTACTTGGATCGGTCGGATCGTGAAGACGTACGACTACATCAACCGCGTTGTGCTAACGCTTCCGCTTTCGGTCTACGAGGGTACGTGGACACACTCTCCCCTCTCGTTGCTATGCATCACCATGATCCTGTGTGTGCGTAGGAATTTTTTTGAAATTACTACATTCCCCAAAAGTGGCATCTGAGCCTGGTTTTATGCGTAGATGTTATATGCACGAGTAGAACACAAGTGAGTTGTGGGTGATACAAGTCATACTTCTTACCAGCATGTCATACTTTGGTTCGGCGGTATTGTTGGATGAAGCGGCCCGGACCGACATTACGCGTATGCTTACGCGAGACTAGTTCTACCGACGTGCTTTGCACACAGGTGGCTGGAGGGTGTCAGTTTCTCCAACTTTAGTTGAACCGAGTGTGGCTACGCCCGGTCCTTGAGAAGGTTAAAACAACACTAACTTGACGAACTATCGTTGTGGTTTTGATGCGTAGGTAAGAACGGTTCTTGCTCAGCCTGTAGCTGCCACGTAAAACTTGCAACAACAAAGTAGAGAACGTCTAACTTGTTTTTGCAGGTCATGTTGTGATGTGATATGGTCAAGGCATGATGCTATATTTTATTGTATGAGATGATCATGTTTTGTAACCGAGTTATCGGCAACTGGCAGGAGCCATATGGTTGTCGCTTTATTGTATGCAATGCAATCGCCCTGTAATTGCTTTACTTTATCACTAAGTGGTAGCGATAGTCGTAGAAGCAATAGTTGGCGAGACGACAACGATGCTACGATGGAGATCAAGGTGTCGCGCCGGTGACGATGGTGATCATGACGGTGCTTCAGAGATGGAGATCACAAGCACAAGATGATGATGGCCATATCATATCACTTATATTGATTGCATGTGATGTTTATCCTTTATGCATCTTATTCTGCTTTTATTGACGGTAGCATTATAAGATGATCTCTCACTAAATTTCAAGATAAAAGTGTTCTCCCTGAGTATGCACCGTTGCCAAAGTTCGTCGTGCCGAGACACCACGTGATGATCGGGTCTGATAACCTCTACGTTCATCTACAACGGGTGCAAGCCAGTTTTGCACACGCAGAATACTCGGGTTAAACTTGACGAGCCTAGCATATGCAGATATGGCCTCGGAACACTGAGACCGAAAGGTCGAGCGTGAATCATATAGTAGATATGATCAACATAGTGATGTTCACCATTGAAAACTACTCCATCTCACGTGATGATCGGACATGGTTTAGTTGATTTGGATCACATGATCACTTAGATGATTAGAGAGATATCTATCTAAGTGGGACTTCTTAAGTAATATGATTAATTGAACTTAAATTTATCATGAACTTAGTACCTGATAGTATTCTTGCTTGTCTATGTTGTTTGTAGATAGATGGCCCGTGCTGTTGTTCCGTTAAATTTTAACGCGTTCCTTGAGAAAGCAAAGTTGAAAGATGATGGTAGCAATTACACGGACTGGGTCCGTAACTTGAGGATTATCCTCATTGCTGCACAGAAGAATTACGTCCTGGAAGCACCGCTGGGTGCCAGGCCTGCTGCAGATGCAACTGACGACGTTAAGAACGTCTGGCAGAGCAAAGCTGATGACTACTCGATAGTTTAGTGTGCCATGCTTTACGGCTTAGAACCGGGGCTTCAACGACGTTTTGAACGTCATGGAGCATACGAGATGTCCCAGGAGTTGAAGTTAATATTTCAAGCAAATGCCCGGAGAATAGTTCTGTCAGTGAACATATACTCAAAATGTCTGGGTATAACAATCACTTGATTCAACTGGGAGTTAATCTTCTGGATGATAGTGTCATTGACAGAATTCTTCAATCACTGCCACCAAGCTACAAGAGCTTCGTGATGAACTCTAATATGCATGGGATGGATAAGACAATTCCCGAGCTCTTCGCAATGCTAGAGGCTGCGGAGGTAGACATCAAGAAGGAGCATCAAGTGTTGATGGTCAATAAGACCACCAGTTTCAAGAAAAAGGGTAAAGGGAAGAAGAAGGGGAACTTCAAGAAGAACAACAAACAAGTTGTTGCTCAAGAGAAGAAACCCAAGTCTGGACCTAAACCTGAGACTGAGTGCTTCTACTGCAAGCAGACTGGTCACTGGAAGCGGAACTGCCCCAAGTATTTGGCGGCTAAGAAGGATGGCAAGGTGAACAAAGGTATATGTGATATACATATTATTGATGTGTACCTTACCAGAGCTCGCAGTAGCACCTGGGTATTTGATACTGGTTCTGTTGCTAATATTTGCAACTCGAAACAGGGACTACGGATTAAGCGAAGACTGGCTAAGGACGAGGTGACGATGCGCGTGGGAAATGGTTCCAAAGTCGATGTGATCGCCGTCGGCACGCTACCTCTACATCTACCTTCGGGATTAGTTTTAGACCTAAATAATTGTTATTTGGTGCCAGCGTTGAGCATGAACATTATATCTGGATCTTGTTTGATGCAAGACGGTTATTCATTTAAATCTGAGAATAATGGTTGTTCTATTTATATGAGTAATATCTTTTATGGTCATGCACCCTTGAAGAGTGGTCTATTTTTGTTGAATCTCGAAAGTAGTGATACACATATTCATAATGTTGAAGCCAAAAGATGCAGAGTTGATAATGATAGTGCAACTTATTTGTGGCACTACCGTTTGGGTCATATTGGTGTAAAGCGCATGAAGAAACTCCATACTGATGGACTTTTGGAATCACTTGATTATGAATCACTTGGTACTTGCGAACCGTGCCTCATGGGCAAGATGACTAAAACGCCGTTCTCCGGAACTATGGAGCGATCAACTCATTTGTTGGAGATCATACATACTGATGTATGTGGTCCAATGAATGTTGAGGCTCACGGCGGGTATCGTTATTTTCTCACCTTCACAGATGATTTAAGCAGATATGGGTATATCTACTTAATGAAACATAAGTCTGAAACATTTGAAAAGTTCAAAGAATTTCAGAGTGAAGTTGAAAATCATCGTAACAAGAAAATAAAGTTTCTACGATCTGATCGTGGAGGAGAATATTTGAGTTACGAGTTTGGTCTACATTTGAAACAATGCGGAATAGTTTCGCAACTCACGCCACCTGGAACACCACAGCGTAATGGTGTGTCCGAACGTCGTAATCGTACTTTACTAGATATGGTGCGATCTATGATGTCTCTTACTGATTTACCGCTATCATTTTGGGGTTATGCTCTAGAGACAGCTGCATTCACGTTAAATAGGGCACCATCAAAATCCATTGAGACGACACCTTATGAACTGTGGTTTGGCAAGAAACCAAAGTTGTCGTTTCTTAAAGTTTGGGGCTGCGATGCTTATGTGAAGAAGCTTCAACCTGATAAGCTCGAACCCAAATCGGAGAAATGTGTCTTCATAGGATACCCAAAGGAAACTGTTGGGTACACCTTCTATCATAGATCCGAAGGCAAAACATTCGTTGCCAAGAATGGATCCTTTCTAGAGAAGGAGTTTCTCTCGAAAGTAGTGAGTAGGAGGAAAGTAGAACTTGATGAGGTAACTGTACCTGCTCCCTTATTGGAAAGTAGTTCATCACAGAAACCGGTTCCTGTGACACCTACACCAATTAGTGAGGAAGCTAATGATGATGATCATGAAGCTTCAGATCAAGTTACCACCGAACCTCGTAGGTCAACCAGAGTGAGATCCGCACCAGAGTGGTACGGTAATCCTATTCTGGAGGTCATGTTACTAGACCATGACGAACCTACGAACTATGAAGAAGCAATGGTGAGCCCAGATTCCGCAAAATGGCTTGAGGCCATAAAATCTGAGATGGGATCCATGTATGAGAACAAAGTGTAGACTTTGGTTGACTTGCCCAACGATTGGCAAGCAATTGAGAATAAATGGATCTTCAAGAAGAAGATAGACGGTGACGGTAATGTTACTGTCTATAAAGCCCGACTTGTTGCGAAAGGTTTCTGACAAGTTCAAGGGATTGACTACGATGAGACCTTCTCACCCGTAGCGATGCTTAAGTCCGTCCGAATCACGTTAGCAATTGCTGCATTTTATGATTATGAAATTTGGAAAATGGATGTAAAGACTGCATTCCTGAATGGATTTCTGGAAGAAGAGTTGTATATGAAAGAACCTGAAGGTTTTATCGATCCAAAGGGAGCTAACAAAGTGTGCAAGCTCCAGCGATCCATTTATGGACTGGTGCAAGCCTATCGGAGTTGGAATAAACGCTTTGATAGTGTGATCAAAGCATATGGTTTTATACAGACTTCTGGAGATAATCTTATATGTGGATGACATATTGTTGATTGGAAATGATATAGAATTTCTGGATAGCATAAAAGGATACTTGAATAAGAGTTTTTCAATGAAGGACCTCGGTGAAGCTGCTTACATATTGGGCATCAAGATCTATAGAGATAGATCAAGACGCTTAATTGGACTTTCACAAAGCACATACCTTGACAAAGTTTTGAAGAAGTTCAAAATGGATCAAGCAAAGAAAGGGTTCTTGCCTATGTTACAAGGTGTGAAGTTGAGTAAGACTCAATGCCCGACCACTGCAGAAGATAGAGAGAAAATGAAAGATGTTCCCTATGCTTCAGCCATAGGCTCTATCATGTATGCAATGCTGTGTACCATACCTGATGTGTGCCTTGCTATTAGTTTAGCAGGGAGGTACCAAAGTAATCCAGGAGTGGATCATTGGACAGCGGTCAAGAACATCCTGAAATACCTGAAAAGGACTAAGGATATGTTTCTCGTTTATGGAGGTGACAAAGAGCTCATCGTAAATGGTTACGTTGATGCAAGCTTTGACACAGATCCGGACGATTCTAAATCGCAAACCTGATACGTGTTTATATTGAACGATGGAGCTGTCAGTTGGTGCAGTTCTAAACAAAGCGTCGTGGCGGGATCTACGTGTGAAGCGGAGTACATAGCTGCTTCGGAAGCAGCAAATGAAGGAGTCTGGATGAAGGAGTTCATATCCGATCTAGGTGTCATACCTAGTGCATCGGGTCCAATGAAAATCTTCTGTGACAATACTGGTGCAATTGCCTTGGCAAAGGAATCCAGATTTCACAAGAGGACCAAGCACATCAAGAGACGCTACAATTCCATCCGGGACCAAGTCCAGGTGGGAGACATAGAGATTTGCAAGATACATACGGATCTGAATGTTGCAGACCCGTTGACTAAGCCTCTTCCACGAGCAAAACATGATCAGCACCAAGGCTCCATGGGTGTTAGAATCATTACTGTGTAATCTAGATTATTGACTCTAGTGCAAGTGGGAGACTGAAGGAAATATGCCCTAGAGGCAATAATAAAGTTATTATTTATTTCCTCATATCATGATAAATGTTTATTATTCATGCTAGAATTGTATTAACCGGAAACATAAGCAAATTTATTCTCATCAATAGTAGTGGGAGCAAACTCAACAAAATAACTATCATGTGAAGTATAATCCAATTGAAAATTAAAATCATGATGACAAGTTTCATGGTTATCTTTATTCTTTATAGCATACGTGTCAGCACAATAATCATCATAAATAGGAGGCATGCTTTCATCATAATAAATTTGCTCATCAAAACTTGGGGGACTAAACATATCATCTTCATCAAACATAGCATCCCCAAGCTTGTGGCTTCGCATATCATTAGCATCATGGGTATTCAAAGAATTCATACTAACAACATTGCAATCATGCTCATCATTCACATATTTTATGCCAAGCATTGTATGTATTTCTTCTTCTAGTACTTGAGCATAGTTGCCCTTCCCATCATTTTCATGAAAGACATTAAAAAGATGAAGCATATGAGGCACCCTTAATTCCATTTTTTTGTAGTTTTGTTTTATAGACTAAACTAGTGATAAAACAAGAAACAAAAAGATTCGGTTGCAAGATCTAAAGATATACCTTCAAGCACTCACCTCCCCCGCAACGGCGCCAGAAATAGCTTGATGTCTACTAAGCAACCTTCTTCTTGTAGACATTGTTGGGCCTCCAAGTGCAGAGGTTTGTAGGACAGTAGCAAATTTCCCTCAAGTGGATGACCTAAGGTTTATCAATCCGTGGGAGGCGTAGGATGAAGATGGTCTCTCTCAAGCAACCCTGCAACCAAATAACAGAGAGTCTCTTGTGTCCCCAACACACCCAATACAATGGTAAATTGTATAGGTGCACTAGTTCGGCGAAGAGATGGTGATGCAAGTGCAATATGGATGGTAGATATAGGTTTTTGTAATCTGAAAATATAAAAACAGCAAGGTAGCAAGTGGTGAAAGTGAGCGTAAACGGTATTGCAATGCTAGGAAACAAGGCCTAGGGTTCATACTTTCACTGGTGCAAGTTCTCTCAACAATAATAACATAATTGGATCATATAACTATCCCTCAACATGCAACAAAGAGTCACTCCAAAATCACTAATAGCGGAGAACAAACGAAGAGATTATTGTAGGGTACGAAACCACCTCAAAGTTATCCTTTCTGATCGATCTATTCAAGAGTCCGTAGTAAAATAACACGTAGCTATTCTTTCCGTTCGATCTATCCTAGAATTCATACTAGAATAACACCTTAAGACACAAGTCAACAAAAACCCTAATGTCACCTAGATACTCCAATGTCACCTCAAGTATCCGTGGGTATGATTATACGATATGCATCACACAATCTCAAATTCATCTATTCAAACCAACACAAAGTACTTCAAAGAGTGCCCCAAAGTTTCTACCGGAGAGTCAAGATGAAAACATGTGCCAACCCCTATGCATAAGTTCACAAGGTCACTGAACCCGCAAGTTGATCACCAAAACATACATCAAGTAGCACTACAAAAAAAATACACTTCCCTGATGATACGTGTTTGTCATAGTAGGTCGCGTTTTTTTGTCATGCATGTACATCCATGACAAATTTATGACAGAATCAAGATAGTCATACATGTGCTGTCGTAGAAGTGTTCCATGACATTACCAAAATTATCATCATGGAAGTGTCCACTTCCATGACGATAAATCGCGCGTCACAGAAGTGCTTTCGTCAAGGGTGACCGACACGTGGCATCCACCGTAACGGAACACCGTTAAGCTATCGGGTCGGGTTTTGGATCCGATAACCCGTTAACAGCCGTGACCAATGGGGATTTTCCACGTGTAAAATCATCATTGGCTGGAGGAAACACGTGTCGTCTCATCGTTGGGACAGATGTCATCCACTCATTGGACAGAAGGCGCCTATGATACGTCGACACGTGGCACGGCCCATCAAGTTTAAATGGGCCGGCCCAACTAAAGGCCCACAAGATTTTGCAGACCATAATGGGCCGGCCCAGCTAAAGGCCCACGAGATTTTGCGGACCATAATGGGCTGGCCCAGCTAAAGGCCCACAAGATTTCGCGGGCCATAATGGGCCGGCCAAGGTAAAGGCCCACAAGATTTTTGTGTGCCATAATGGGCCGGCCCAGGTAAAGGCCCACAAAATTCTTGCGGATCATAATGGGCCGGCCCAGCTAAAGGCCCACGAGATTTCGCCAACACTAATGGGCCGGCCTAGCTGTAGGCGCACAAGATTTTGAGGACCCTGGTAGGCCGACCCATTAACTGGCTGCCATGTTTTGGGCCAAATGTCGGCCCATATTTGATCTGATCCATTAATGGCCTGCCACGTTCTAGGCCTAATAATGGCCCATATGAGATCCGGCCCGTTAAAAGCCTCCCACGTTCTGGGCCAAATCACGGCCCAGATCAGGTCCGGCCCTTTAAGAGGCTTTGGCCTCAATTATGGCCCATATCAGATTGGGCCCGTTAACTAGACGCTATGCTTTTGGGCCCACTTGCTAAAGGCCCATTTAGTAATTCGGCCTGATATTAGTTTCGGCCTGTTAAGGGCCCGTTTAACATTTCAGCCCTATATTAATTTCGGCCTGTTAAAAGCCCGTCATATAGTTGGGCCTAACTACGGCCCAGTTTGCATCTGGCCTGCTCGTAGCCGATATCTGATTGGGCCAAACAAAGACCGAGACAATTTTGGCCTGTTAAAAGCCCGTGATTTGATTCGCACAATCATGGGCCGGGTCCATTTCGGGCTGCTGCCGGCCCGTGAGCTGTTCGGCACGTTTCAGGCCCAACCTACTTCTCAGCCTCCTAAAAGCCCATTGAGTTTTCTTGCGAAAAGAGGGCCGGGGGTTACTCGGCCTATTAAAGGCCCGAATCTACTAGTGGGCCAGTTTGACGAGGCCCATGATGCGGATCATACATCGTGATTGCATGACGGCCCGATTATGTACCGTAATTTTACGGTTTGGCCGGTTTACTGCGAAGACAGGATATATATATATATAGTAAAATAACTGCAGCATCGTGAATAAGAAAAAACCTAGACTATACAATAAAGAAATTACGGCATATTACATCCACTGGGCATCAAAGTTCGCCACTATGATAAAGCACAAGCAGACAACAGATTACATACACTGGGCATCAAAGATCGCCACCAGTGCAAATAAACACGCCGACAAAATAATATACAAAACCGACAGCACTTCAATAGAGTTCAAGAAAGGTTAGCCCTGCTGGCGAGCTGCAGCGCATCCACCTGAGCAAGATGATGAGACTGCGCTTGTTCAACACTTATATCTTCCTCACTCTGAAAGATAAACAAGCAGACATATGACAGGTTTTGCACATAAAAGTATCAGTGCTGACAATTCATCACATTTCTTACTGACGAATAAAGTGACACAGTTTAAAATTGCATTAACACAATATGGTATTGTTCAGGTCAAGACATGGCAGGAAATGACATTGTGAAGGAGTTGGCAGCTTCACGACACCACTGGATTACAGATCAAGAACTCATAAGTATCAATGGTTAGTGTACTGTCAATTTATGCCATTTCAGATTGGCAAATAAAGAGACGGTTTAAATAATAGTAGAATGACATGACATTGTTCATAGTTAAGACATTGCAGAATATGACATTGTGTTGTAGTGGGTAGGTTCACCACACCACTGGATTACGGATGAAGAACAGAAGCATACATGCAGTGCAAAAGAAGATCACTTGCTCTGTATAGTTTAATTTACATGGTATGAAGAAGGAACTTGGTTGTACAACTAAAAACTTAAATTGAGAAGGACAAACTTTTGTTTATGAACTACATAATAAACTTTAAACATGCAATTTGATGCAAACACCAAAAATAAATAGCTGTTGCAGTCATGCCTAACCAAATATACACAACAAAGTTTGAAGGCTTGAGAAGGACAAACTTACATTACTGGTGAAGACAGGCTCTATAAAGCCCTTGTCCATGCTGATGGGGGGGCAATTCAAGAAGTTTACCACAGAATCTTCTTCATAAGCATTGCCTTTATTCTACATTTTGTTAAGAGTAAATATAGATGTGATAATATACGAAAAAATGGAGAATATTTAAGATAAGATGAAGAGTGATGCTACATAACCAAGTAGCTATAAATGTATGTGCAGCGATACAGGCAAAAGGCACAACCAAGAGCAATGCACAGCTAAACTTCTTCAGTACCAACCTTATGGTAAGAGTAAATATAGATCTGATGTGTAGAAAATGGAGGGCAAAGGAAAATAAGCTGTAGAGTGATGGTACATGAACAACTACCTGTCAATATAAGTACACTGATAAAGGACATCATGTACTTACAAGAACAATGCAGAGCTAAAAAAATCATTGGCATTGGATATATTCTACACTAATGTAACCATTCATACAGATCAGATAATTTGGAGCGAACAATTGATAGGCAAGCTATCATGCATACTGCTGTCACATAATGAACAAGGTATGTATGCAAGTACAATGATACAGGACAACAGGTACTAACAAGAGCAAAGTAGCGGGCAGCATATTTGCGATATCCTGTCGTTCTTTTCAAACCGGAATTCTTCTTCGAGCAGATTTCCTGCAAAAAAGATCCGTAAGGCACATGCGGAAAAGTAGAAGTTCAAATTGTCATTTGATTTCATAGACAGTACCTCATCCTGGGAACGAGACCAGTGCATAACAAGGTTTTTCCATTCAATGTCTTCTAAATTTAGCACAGGAGACTTCACCGGAAATTC
This sequence comes from Triticum aestivum, assembly GCF_018294505.1. NCBI lineage: Eukaryota > Viridiplantae > Streptophyta > Magnoliopsida > Poales > Poaceae > Triticum > Triticum aestivum. The sequence continues at coordinate 590,435,578 of NC_057814.1, read as the reverse complement.
GTTTATAGACTTGCCATCAAAGTGTGATTTCCTCAGGTAACACCGATACTGCTGCAATGCTTCCTTGAAAAGCACAAGCAAGCTTTGCTCGTCATGACTATCCAGATTGACCCTCGCCTAGTTACAACAATGTAATGTAAATCATTGATGTGTTCGATCAGCAGAAAACAGGAAAATAATAACCATGAATAATAGCACTTACACGTAAGTTGGACAGGAAGATGTGAAAATGGTGTTTGTCTTCACTATAATCTTCCCATGATGGGAATATATGCACGTAGTCCCTAACAACATTGAAAGCATTGTTTTTTAAACTGGGAATAAATGGAATGGGGTTCCAATCTGCAGGAATTGGCCGTCTCTGCAGTTGGGATAGGTCTTCGGCCGGTGGACTTGTTGTACTTTTTGCTGGAGTGGGATTTTTCTGTGGTACAGCTGGTGCTATGGCAAATGAAATCGGTATACCTTTTGCTGGAGTGTAGGTCCTGTGTGGTGGGGCTAGTGGTGTGGCCAGTGAAGTATGGGTACAGTCTGCTGGAGTCGGTCCTACGTTTAGTGTCACTGGTTGTACAACCAATATAAGTGGGGCGCTGTCTGATTTCTCTGGCACCACCACGTTTTTCAAGGACTTTGCTGGTGATCCTTCAGGTTCGGCAATCACCCTCTTCCTTTTTGATGTCTGATGCACAAGAACAACATTTGAGTGGAAAAACATGGTATGATGACAGATGGAATATGTATTGATAATGGATGGGCATGGCATCTCGAGTTATATGATGAGTAAACTAAGCAGATGGCGGTGCAACAAAGTAGAAGAAATGCAAGACAACATATGCAAGATACGCGCAATCAATAAAACCTTGCCAAATTAGAACATGCACCTTGATGGGTGAACAGGACAGGCCATCTGCCTTTGACTCCTCGAGGTTAGAATAGTCATTAGGATGATATTCTGAACAAGAATCAACAGGTGGGGAGCGTATGAGTTTCATTGCTTCCAGAATGGCACTCAATGCCTTGGTGCTAATTTTGTAAGTCATTGCAGTGTTCCACAATATTCTTCTGATGCGCGGATTCTGATATTCACTGTAATTGCGTATAATATCTGAGAACCATGAAAACATAAATAGTTGTGAGATTATCTTTGTAATGCAGATGATATTCTAATATAGGGGCGCCCCTGTAAACACTTGTGTGCTATCACTGGATTCTGATGAGAGAGCTCATGTGTGCTGTAATATGGTGCGTGCATTTATATAATCTAGCACAAGTACACAAAAAAATAGGCTCCAAAAGTAAGGATAGCTGGCAGATGATAGGTTCATAATATACTATATAGAGAGTTTATTGCCAAACCATGATAAAAAGAGCACACAACAACTAGGCAGATCATAGTGTACATAACAGGGGTACACCATAACCACGATATATAAATCGGGAAAGTGGAACTGGCTTGAAAATACGGTGTTGTATTGCCGCTAGTAATTGAAAGCCTATCGATCACGTACAGGCCAGCTCTATCAGCTGTTGACTGCAGATGTCCCTGCGCCCCTTCCTGACAAGGAACATACTGTACGTACTAAATACAGATTAAACAAAGAGGAACATGTTAAAGAACAGAAGAGGAAGCATATTCTTGAGGTTCCGCTTCATTGCATACAATGTTGGTTGCCCACTCATGATGAATCACAGCGCCCAAAGAAATGCAATTCCATGCTGTCTCTCTATATGTGGCAATTTTGAACAAGAGTCATTAGGATCATATTCTGAACAAAAAATCAACAGGTGGGGAGCGTATGAGTTTCATTGCATCCAGAATGGCACTCAATGCCTTGGTGCCAATTTTGTAAGTCATTGCAGTGTTTAGCTTCAAGAGTGGACTGCTGCTAGTGCGACACAAAGCAGCTACACAGATCATAGTGTAGATATAACGGGGAAAACCGTAAGCATTAGAGTAAAATCAGCAAAGTGGAACTTGCTGGAATATATGTGCTAGTATTGCTGGTACGGCTAGAAAGGCTTCGGACACCAGCTCTCTTCAAGTGAAGGTGCGGTACTGTTAATATCAGTGTTACTCTCAAAGGCGACACAACTCCCCGCATTTCCTTGCTATTCTTATAGGATTCAAGTGGCCAGGTGACTACAAATCCTATTCCTATGTTTACAAGATCCTACGAATCAAAGAGGCTCAAAGTGTCCATCACAACCGACCGTATAGACCTCTACACTGCAAAAGTCCCTGCTCATCTTCAGTACAAGGAACATACTGTACCACTATCATACTCCCTCCATTCCAAAATATAAGTCTTGGTAGAGATTTCCACTATGGATCACATACAGATGTATGCAGATACATTTTAGAGTGTAGATTCACTCATTTTGCTCCATATGTAGTCCATGGTGGAATCTATACAAAGACTTGTATTTAGGAACGGAGAGAGTACATATTAAAGAAGAACGGAAGAGGAACATGGTAAGAAGAGCAAGCAGATTTTGGATAATAAAATGTTGTTGTGCAGTGCCCACACATGATGAACCAGAGCGCATTAAGAATGCAACTCCCAGCTGTCTCTCGACCATTTCAGGCGGTTGGATGAGGATCCTACGTCTCCTAACCCATCTTCTTCCTCGTCTCTGATTCTTCCCATACAGAACACCGCACAGGCTGCTGGCCGGACCACCGGCCCCCGCCGCATGTGTTCCTCCGCCACCCCCATCTCCAACCCCGCCCCAACCCCCACCCGCGTCGAGTTTTCTTCGTTAGCGAGGCCCCACAACCACCCGAGCCCCTTCGTTCGCACCGGCGAACTCCGGCGAGCTCTGAAAAATCGACTGACCCAATTTTGAAATTTAGTCTACTGTGATTTAACTAGTGTGGAATATAAAAGGGGAAAACCATAAGCATTGGGAGTATAGTGTTGAGCGTGCCATGGCGGATCTGAAGGTGCAAACCGGACAAAGGCAACTTCGCAACCAAGACAAGAAATCAGAGTAAAGCAGTGGCGATCTATTTTCTTGCTGCGATAAATAAGTTGAGCAGATACGAAAGAGTACCGCCTCTGGTGCGGCGCCGTGTACGCATCTGCTGAGAATTTGACGGTGCTGCGGTAGTGATGGCTGTCGGCGGCGTGGAAGCAGATCTAGGAGGGTAGACGATGGCGGCGGGGCGCGGTGGACGAGACTGTTGTAGGAGCGGCGCCAGCAAGGTGGACGACGGCGGGGATGAAGCGAGAGGACGGGATGCAAGGATCCCGGTCTGAAGCCGTGGATGAGAGAGGTCGATCTCTTGTAATGGACAGCGGCGTCGGGGTATCAGCTCCGGCATGGTGGAGGAGGACGGCGGTGGATGGGGTGGCGGACGGCAGCGGACGGAGGAGGGTGGGGTGGAGAGGGTGTTTTGGCGCCCACGGAGTACGAATGGGGAAAAGGGAGGTAGAGAGGAAGGGGGAACCATGTATTCAGGGCGCGCTTGTCTCAAATGCGAGGAAATTTATAAACTTATCCCCCGTTTGAAATTTCTACTACATCACAGCAACATTAGTCGGTTGGGGATAGGACGGTAATCTCGCATACACCGAATATTTGCCGACGAGAGTTTGTTTTTGGCGTCCACCGTGTATGAATATGAATCGGGGAGGGAGTCAATTTCGGCCGAGGACACACTGTGTTTTGGCGCCCACCGTGTATGAATCCGGGTGAGAGGCGGTTACGTCACGTTTGGGTGAAATTACAAACCTACCCCTATTGAAACCTATAGAAATCCAGCAGATAGGCTTTGCGTGGCAGGGATAGGCAGTAGTGATTTCCATCTCGCAGATTTTGGTTTCGGGCGGTTACTGCGACTTTCCCCGCTTCGTTCAAATTTTGCAGAGTGCACTTTTACCGTGCCAACTCAATTCGAATCCCATTTGTATTCTATTTTTTTCGGGCGGGATCCATTTTCAATTGGAATTACATTCTATATACATCATTTTTTATATATACTTTCAAAAGCACAACACCATTTATACATAAATATGGTTTACAAATGGCATGATCTCAGATTCATAAGGTTGTATCCATCAATTTGGATTTTCAAATATTTGAAACCATTTTATGTTGAAATCCAATGTATGTATTCCTCGCTAACTGTCTCCAATTAATGTGTGTTTCATGCGGGTTTGTTTTACTTCTCAAACATGTATAATGTGTTTCACACACGCAACATATAGTGTAATCCCGTTTAGACATTAATTGCACATAAACCATGCATTGTTTGTAATTGAAGAATCTATGGATCACCAATATTGATAAACTATATAACATTACACGTGTGCCCAAATTCAAATGAATATGCATGTTTGATACACCAATTTGCGTTATGATATTATCTATGTCGTGATCTCCAGTTTAAATATTTGAATCCCCTTTAATCCAGATATTCGTCTCATATAGCTATCACTCATGCTTATATAGGACTATCTCTCTGGACCTATACGCGTTCATCATCTCTCAGGTATCTCTCGTGCTACCTGTATGTCGACAATGATCTTTTATCTTCGTAACACACTGACGGTACTCTTTCCCTCGACCTTCATCACTCTATCTCTCTCTAAGTATATCTCTCTCCCTGCTATGTGTCTCTAACTATGATTCTCCATGTGGAATCTCTTTCTCTCACACAAACACAAAACTTTGTCTCCCGGGGTCTCATTTCTCTCTACTATTCCCATGTGTGCCACTCGCACACCCCTCATACAGAGATGTCTTTCGCTCCTTAGATATGAGAACCTACGACTCTTCCTCTTCAATGTCTCTTTCTCACACACAAACACAAACTCTGTCTCCCAGGGTCTCATATTTCTCCATTGTTCTCTTGTATGTCGCTCACACACACACCCTCTCTCCCTAGAGATATCTTGCATTCCCTCGTATGTCTCTCTAGCTATCACTCTCGTTGTGAAATATCTTTCTCTCTCGCAGACACAAAACTCCGTCTCTCTGGATCTCATTTCTCTCTGATATCTGTTTGTATGTGATTCACATGCACCCTCTCTCTATCTCTCTCACACCCACACACATAACCCAGCCTTCTGATCCACTCGACTCCTATCTCTAACGCACACTAGCTAGCATCTTTATCTTTCTATTTATCTGTTTCTCCATCAACCTTCTTTCTCGCCCTCACTCTTGATTCCTATCATGCACACTACATATGTTTCTCTCTACATGCAGTCAAGTGCCCTCTCACACACATATATAACTTCACCCTTTGAACCACCCGACGGTCATCTCCAACACCCAAACTAGCGGATGTCCCTCTAGCTAGCATCTCCATCTCTGTATCTATCTGTAGTTTCTCCGTCAACATTTCTTTCTCGCACGGAGTCTTGCTTCCTATCACCCACACTATATATGTCTCTCCATACATATGCATTTATAGGCTGGTCTCTTTTGCACAATCGTTGCGCCTCACTCCCTCTGCTCGCCATAGATGCATGCTCCAGCCCACGCCACTATCTCTTAAAGACAAAAACACATGCTCAATTGTCGGGCCTTCTTCCCTGCATTCTCACATGCATGCATATTGTCATACCGATCCGTCTCTCCCATGTCGTTGATCTTATGACTTATGTCTTCTTTCTTTTATCTCGATCATGCGCGCGCGCACACACACACACATCCCACGTATACATGTATACCTCTCACACATGCACGTTCAAGGTCTCTATGTCTCCATACGTAGTTAATTACCCTCAATCCTAACGCCACATCGAATCGTTCTCCTCTTTTGTGCACATAACTTCCGCCTGGATGGGTAAAACACACACTCACACTTAACAATCTCCTTCTAGCTACCCCCCCCGCCTCTCACTCTTCCCCTATATCCCCGAAACCAATAAGACCATCCCTTTGTTTAATTCCCGCCTACATGCACCATCGATATATAGTAGTCTTCCTCGGTGTCTCTCGAACAAACACGTTCTCTCGATGCCGACTCCTCTCACGCGCACACACCTTCTCTTCCCTCTCTACGGGCATTTTCTCTCTCGCACCCCATCGTTGGTGGCCTCTGCCATACACATCACCTCTCTATGATGAATCCATGCACACTTAAATTACATCCGCCACAGAGGACCCCGCGACACACACACATGCACGCACGCACCCCCCACACACACTAAGACTCCATCTCTCTCTCTCTCGCTCTCTCTCTCGCACACACACAAACACACACACACACGCACGCACGCATGCACCCCCCCCACACACTAAGACTCCATCTCTCTATCTCTCTCTCTCTCACACACACAAACTAAGACTCCATCTCTCTCTCTCCCCTCTCTCTCTCTCTCTCACACACACACACACACCCCACACACACTAAGACTCCATCTCACACACACATGCTCTAAGCGGAGCATTTGTTCTTACCACCCTTCATCCAACCTTACCCGTATGATAAACAATCACCTTTATTTACTTGCATAACATGGACAAATTCCACTTTACTTTAGTAGTCAGCAAACTTATCATCTGTACCCTTATAAAAAAAACGAGTTGGCGGTGATGGTGTGCCTGCCATCTTGTAATACAGACCGTATGATCTATATCTGAGGATAGAAAGCAAACTATGATAATTTTACAAAAGATACCCGCACCTCTCTCCACATCATTATCTCCCGCAACCTCATTGCTCAGCAATTAAAAAAGGAATAAGTCTCTGGAACAATCTAGCATGCATGGTGGCCGCTGCCGCCTGCCGGCGCCGTCCATCCCCATGCCTCCGCCCATTCCGACCACCAGTCACCACCACGTTCCACTCCTCCTCGCCTTATCTCTCATCTTTCATTTTTTCGATGACATTCTCAAGATACCAGTTTTCCGATAAAATTCTTGAGATATCATTAGTTTTTACACATGGGATTACTCCTGCATGGGTCAATCACAACAGGTGTTTTGTAAAAAAATGCATATTGATGTTCCGTGCAATGCACGAGAATCTTGCCTGTAATTATATAACGCAAATCACGAGCAGGAAGTGACATTTTTTTGACACAACCACGTTAACATGGCCACGTAAATCACTAGCTAAAGTAAATACCATTATACTTATATCCCGATGCAAAAGGTTGAGTACATGTACGAAGAGTAGAGTCGCACACACGCACTCTGTCTCTCATGATCTCTCTCACACACACACCAGTTACGTGACGCCCACTTAAGCAGACACGTATGTTACAATTTGTGCACCCGCGGGTACACGTGATGCTGGGCATTTATTTAAGCCGGAAGGCGAGCCCAAACAGTAGTTGCATTCATTCCCCTCCCGCCGCCTCTTCTCTGGTCGCCGTCGCCCGGTAGCCATGGGCCGGCCGAAGGTAACAACATACGCCATACTCCCGCCGGAGCGGCGCTTTAATATGGAAATTTTAGTGGTCATGCCTGCATCTTTTTGTGCTAGCACTCCTATATAAGGGTTGACCGGTCGCTTCCCGCGGACGTGCGCGGGCGGTGGAAGAGGAAGGAGAAGGGAGGCGGGCTGTGGAGTAACTTTTTTTTACCACAATTTCTTAGGAAACTGAGTGCAATAATTGAGTAGTTTTGCAAACTACCAGTACTACACCTGAAACGGTTCAAAACCTATAATCCCTTGCCAGCGCGCGCTTCCCGCGTGAAACGGTCAGCGTCGCCCTGGAGCGTCAGTGCCGCATTAATGCCCGGCCAGAGCGGAGGCGACCTCTCACTGGCGCCGGCTTTGAAGTGGCGCGACGGCCGAGAGAGCACCGCTTCCAGGTGCACGCGACTGCTCCGCGTCGAGACTGGCCATAGGCCCTGTTTGGATCCATGGGTTAGAGTTAGTTTGAGCTAGTTGGGGCTCAAATAGCCCTAAAGTATCCAAGCATGAGGGTTTAAATTGGAGCAAGTTGCACCGAACCCACCAAAAAAAAACTATCCCACCCAAGAGGTGCTAACTGGAGATAGTTCTCATTGGGACCACTGAAAAATCACTTTTCTCTCTCCATGAAGTGCATTTATTGTCAATCTAACCCTGTCACCCAAACACCTCTTTGGCTACAGTTAGTTCAGGGTTAGTCATGAGTTAGTCTAACCTCTAGCTAAGTTAGAGTATCAAACAGGAGCAGTATAGGACATGCAAGTTGCTCAAAGCATACAGGAAAATTCGTACGTGAAATGATTTTTTTTCTTTTTGAAAACGGAACATGAAAGGAAATTTTTTTTGGAATGCTCTTGGCATGTCGCTAACATGTGATAGTTAACCGACCTCAATAGACGGCAGAAACGCCAGCCCGCCGCACTTTGATAGAGAAGAGGAGGGAGAAGCGATACAGGCTGCTGGATTACTAGAGATAGGTGTCGCACGAAAGCCAAGAAATATGGTGATAGCGTGGGTTAGCCATGTACTAGTATGATGTAACTACACTGGGCTGCCGTGTTTCGTACTCTTCCAGTCCACTGTGGAGATGATTGGTTAATTTTATATCGCTAAATAATATTAAATATTATGAGTGCAGACGCTCCACCACGAGGTTCCTTGCTCCTTCTCGGTCGTCCGGAATCTATGTTCTTCCACTCTATTTTTTTACATGAGCTTTGTTCATCCTTTTGCCAACACGGGAGACATCTAGCATCAAGGTGCACGTGTTATGCAAGGATCGTTCCATCTATATGAAGAACACGTGGGACTGGAACTACCAGACGGACATGTACCCAGGAGTGGACGGACGAACCTGAGTAATGTAGCGCAGTAAGTGAAGTAGAAGGCACAAATGGTATGAACATGCGTGGCATATAGGGGGAAATGTTTGGTTGTGTTCTCGTCTCAGCATAGTTGTTCCCTCTTCATGCATTATCAACTCAACACCCCTCTTCATCCATGCTCTCTTCATGCATGCTTCTAGTGTATTTGTGCTAAACTAGTGTGGACTCATGCACCCTCCATACACTCTACCAAACACCCAAAAGTAGGTCGAGAAGGGAACTCTTGGGCGGCATTTGTCTCTTACTACGTACTACCACTAAATGTTGTACGTGCAATGCACGGTGATGTTATGGAGTACGTGCCTAAGTACTCTACTACTACTATATTAGTTGGAGGCACATATTAACTTTTATATTTGTTTACGTGTATGCCCCGAGACCTTCCAACTAGACGTGTCTTTCTCTCCAGGTCGCACTTTGTATCGTTCATACCACTAAGTACTACTACGTGTGGTCTCTGACCCAGAAGTGGAAGAAGTGGAGACGCTCTACCACGCTATTTTTTTACGCTGGGCTCTACCACGCTGCTCATGTCCCACTCCTTTCGCTGACGTGTGGGACATCCAGCACGTGCCATGTTTGGCACCCTTCGTCGTAAGAGTTGAAACGCTAGCATTCATCAGAAATAAAAAATAATTATAAATCGGCAGTGATACTATTTTTTTGTGTGAACCAATCAGCAGTGATACTATACCACGCGGTTTCCTTGCTCCTCGATATCGGAAAGAATACTTCCGTTCGCCAACATGTGGGACGTCGACCATCCTGGTCCACTTGCCATGCACGCAGAACTCCAAGGGAGAGTCACCCAGGTCGTCGCGCCACAGTAACAATGACTAATGAGCCGTCAAGTCACAGGCCCACTTCCCACTTTGAAGTTGCTCGGACGAAGGAACCATCATGACTTCGTTGAATTCCGCTTCTTGAAGAAAACTACTGTACCAGCAGTACTGCTAGCTACAGTAGTTACTCCAACAGAGGTCTCCTTTCGTTCATAGGATAGGAATATGAAAATCATAGGAAGTGAGATGACATGCATCTCAATTCCTATAGAGAAAGAGATGCCATTTGATGCTTAGGATAGGAATTTTTCCATTTAGTCTAGGCTAATGTACTGGTAATTTGCTCTAAAAACTACAGTAGTAACTAGTAGTATTGGTACATGCTCGTACTCAGACACAGACACACACACTAACTACTAGTACTACTACTTCTCACATGCTGGCCAGACGCCGTCGTTCTCCTTCCCGGCTTTGTCGGTGACACCCCACCGTGCTTGGATCTCCGCCGACCTCTCCGCAGTAGCGCGTGCGTCCTTTTCTTTCTTGCGGCGGCGGGCCTCTCTTTTCTTGAGTGCTTTATGACTTTTCCGCTCCCTCTGTGCGGCTTTGGCCGCCTCTTGCTCTACCGCCCATTCGGCCTTGGCATCTTCAAATTCCTCCCACATAGTTTTGAGGTCGCGAGCGGCGATGAACTCGGCACGGCGGGATGCCATCGCTTCCCTACCATTTTGTGTGCGGTCGTGGGCGGCGAGGAAATCGGCGCGGCGGGATGCCATCGCTGCCTTACCGGTTAGTGTGCGGCGCGGTGGCATGAACGACGCTTGGTGAGAGCTCTGGGGTGGAGTGGCCGGACAACCGTATAGTGCATTGGTTTGTCAAGAGCTCAAGGACAGAAGACGAAGCAAATTTGGATTCCCCTTCAATCCTGGTCATTTATTACCGAGTAAAATGCATTGGCGGTCATCGAACTTGTCTTGATAGCTCACTTTGATCATTGTATACGAGATATGGTGATTATACGGTCACTGGCTCAGCGTATAGCTCCGTATTTGTCTGGTTGACCAGTCAAACAGTCCGCATGCGCCTCATCAGCTCGTGTTCTTTATCTATCTACGCGGGCCTACCTGTCAATGGAGAAAGAAATACTGTAAAAACCAAAATTATGCATATGTGGGGAATCAAACCACGGACTCGTCGCTGCAACGCACCCTCGTCAGCCAAATGAAAATGAAATACTTCGCGTCAGACACTCACGCTCACGCTGTCAAAGCATGCTAATGCATGCACGTCGCCCTCTAAATCAAAGTCCTGCTCATGGCGCAACGCAAACGGCGAGCCCATCACCTGCGCGCCCCGGCGGTGCCTGACATTACTGTTTAGACGTTTGATGGAGGCCTACGCGAACGCCGAGCATGTATTCACCTGGCTCAACACCAACGGTCATACTCGGACCGCCTTGCTCATGTATATCGTCCATCACAATGACAATCTATAAAACAGCCTAAGCTAGAGAGGATACTATGGTAGTATGGTACGGAGTATGTACTATCGTGAGCGACCGATCTTAGTGCCACTGCACACCGAAACCCCTTCCATCGCTAGCCGCGCTTCCCGCCTGAAACGGTCACCGTCTCTCCAGAATGTCAATGCCGCATTCACCGGACTTAACTGCAGGTGCAATTGGTGTGTCACTGACATGCGGGCCAGATGCCCGTTGGGCCCACATGTCAGTAACCCAAACGCATCTGCAGTTAAGTCACTGAAGCAGCGTCCGCATTCACGCCCGACGAACCTACTCCGGCGCCAGTTGTCCATCCGTCTGCCGCGGCTCATTGCCATTCGCTCGCTATATTAACTTGAGCCCCAGCTCCCAGCCATAGCCAAAGACCCACACTTATTCTCCTTCGGTCCCTTCCTTCTGTCGGCACCACTTCTACCATGGCCTCCTGGCGCTCCGAAGCTCTCTTGGATGTACTGTCGCAGGAGCAGACGAGGGACATCGGCGGCTCCGCTCCGGGCGCGCTCCAAAGCTCTCTTCGACGTACTGTCGCAGGAGCAAACGAAGGAGATCGCCGGCACCCCCCCGTCCGCCCTCCGCCGCCACGACCACGAAGCCGGCGCGCGTGCGCGGGCGCAGCCGGCAGGGAGGAAGAGTAGTACACGGTAGGTCGCCGCCGCTCTAGAGGAGGAGGTTATCGAGGCGGATGAGGAGGAGGCAAAGGCAATGGACGGCTTTCTCGGGTTCATGGCCGGACATGGTGGTCGGGCGCCGGCGATCGTTTAGATTAGGTTTACAGTAGGTTTTAGTACGGTTTGTGCGAAATATGTAATGAATTTCGTCCAGTTTGTAGGAAAAGTTTTCGAAATGTAATGAATTTCATCCGGTTATTTTGAAATTTGCTTTGTTTGCACGAATTTCGTCCGGTTAGTTCATATAGTTGTCGAAAGGTATGCGGGCAGCATCGGATCTCATCCATCAGTGTCCTCGGACAGATGCCGGTGTAAATTTGTGGGCCAGCGCTGGAGATGCCCTAACTATCATGCTATAATCGCTAACAATCCTCCATTATTTGGCAGGGAACAGTTATCCCTCGATCAAAATCAGATCCGCGGTGTTTCGCACTCCTCCCGCGTAGGAGTGTAAACTCTTGCTTACATAAAAATGGAGCAAGTGGACGGCACTGTAGCACGTCATATCACTCGAATTAGCCCACCTAACGAGCGGGAAAGCACCGCCCTCGTCATTTTGTTCTGGATTTCTATTGATCGATCGCGCGAAAATGTTACGCTTCGCAAGTTCTAAAGGAAAAGGCGGCACACTTACGACTCATACGTGTCGCAACCCCGACAGTCCGGCTCGCACGCCGCTCACCAGAGGGGACACACGTTGTCTTGCAATTTCACTGACATGTGGGACCGTAATTGAATAAACCGTCGATAGCCGAAATCTAATCGCTCGGCGGGTGTCGGCTGAGAAGTGGAAACGGGGGAGGGAGAAGAGATCGCCCGCCCGCCGCGCACGGACTCCAAGAAATATATGGTGATAATGTGACGTGGGCCATGCTGGAGTCCGGACCGCTTCCGAAGCCCGCTCTCACCGCCCTGGCCCCTCAAGACGCCAGCTGCCTGCCGCATGCATGCATAGCAAGTAGTACTCCTTATGTGGAGGAGAGAGAGGCATTGACAAAGTCAAGGATTGGGCTCTGCAAGAGCCTGTCTCTACACGTGCTCCTAGGTATAAAATAATAATGCTAAAAAAAGGCATAAAAAACAATTGTGTCTTAAAAAAAGAAAGGTAAAAAACATTTGAGAGGAAATAGATAGAGAGAAAGTGAGAAAAAGTTGTAACCTGGGCATTACATGAGGAAGGAGGGAGTGGTGCACATGCCAAGTTCACTGGGCTGCCGTGTTTCACACTCCTCTGTCGTAACAGTGGAGACAATAACTTTCATCAAAAATAAACAATGAATACTCGTTGCTCGTCCTCTATATCGGAAAGAATACTTTCATTCGCTGACATGTGGGACGTCGACCATCCTGGTCCACCTGCCATGCACAAAATTATCCTGGTCTACCTCGGTCGTATCGCAGGCCCAGCCTTTCCCACTGTAAGTTGTTCGGACGAAGGAACCGTCATGACTTCGTTGAATTCCGCTTCTTCAAGAAAACTTACTGTACCCGCAATACTGCTACCACACGCGAAGACTGGACGGCACTGTACCACGTCATATCACTGAAACCCACTAGGCCAAACTAGCCCGCCTAGGTCATCTATTTTGGAATGGAGGGAGTACGTCTCTGCACTACTATGATTTTGTGTTGCACGTTCTCTGTACTTTTGCTACGATTTTCCTACCCTATGAACCAAATGAGGCCTGAATGTATGTCGACTATTGTCTGATCGATCACTAAGCCTACAATTTTAGGAGCTAGGGCTATTGGTCGATCGACGAGGGATAAGTATAAGCGTACCACGAGCTCATCAGCCCCAACGTTTCTCTTCGGTGAGTGTTTTGCAAGTACTATAGCTCGCACAGTAGCTAGCCTACTAACACCAAGAATCATCAAACAAGCCCTGCTGATATGATAAACAGTTCAAACTTACATCTAAGCATGCCATATATTACATCAAAAGCTGGTAAGGATACATCTGTTTCCATAACTCGGAGAGGGTTCGCATGATTCATCACATGATTCACTATCAAACAAAAGTAGCAAGATCCGCCCACACAAGACAGTGCACTAGCCCTAAGATGGTTTGATAACACGCATCGTTCTGGTAATTAAACACAGGGCAATGCAAACTACCCTGAAGGATTAGCGCGACCAACTATTTCTTGTCATCGATCTCTCGGGCAATGACCACAGCACGGACAGCGGCATGGGAATCGATTTCTGGGGCGATGTCCACAGGACTGACCGCGGCATCGGAATCGATCTCTGGGGCGATGTCCACAGGATGGACAGCGGCATCGGAATCGATCTCCGGGGCGATGCCAACAGGACGGGCCACGACATCGGAATCATCAAGGACGTCCACCGGCACCTGCACAACCCTAACATATTAGCAAGCACATTGCAAATAATCAAAAACCACAACTATGGTAATAAGCCATTATTTTTTACCTTGTGCAACTCACCGGGGGATCTCATCCCTCCGAGGGCCATCTCCTCATCCTCGATGGGGGCCATCACCTTGCCAGGGGAATACTGCTTCTCAACGGCGACTATCTCCTCAAACTCGGTCTTGAGCCTCACATAGGTGGCAATCAGAGTTCCTGGGGTAGGCACGGTGGGGCCCTTGCTGTTCTTCCAACTTTCTTTGAGGAGTTCGTCCGGCAACGTCCTCAACTCTTTGGCCAGTGCTTGTTTCTTGGAGTTCTTCGTCTCCATGGGTTGGCCCGCCAACATGGTCAACTCGTTGGTCGGTGCTCGCTTCCTGGAGATCGCTATCTCCAGTGGGTTGTCCGCCGGCAACTCTTTGCCTAGTACTCCAGGATCCATCAATGAACTGACAAACAAAAAGTAATCGAAAGGAAACCACAATCGCAATGAAAACGGGAAAAGAATAGGATGTGAGAATCGGTCGGTGCTTCGCAAAAAGAAGATTCTTGGAATGAAAATATAGCAGCATAACTGATTCGCCCACCTTTCCTTCGTCGGTACAGAAGAAAAATGGCAGAAGTGAGTAGCCTGGAGTGAGGTTTTCTTCAAGAAAGGGAAGAAAGGGCTTGAACGAGCGTTCCAGTGAAATGATGGCTGCTTCGTCCAGTCCAACTTGGAGGCCACCTTACCACTGCTGGTAAAGGTGTGGGTTTTGTGATATGACGGGTCATGACGGCCACACCGGGGTGACAGGTGAGTCTCGACTGTAGCACCTCGCTGTGATTTGGTGGATGGCACGCGGGCCCGGATGCTTTGAAATGTCCCGCATGTAGATAGAGCGGCTAGTCATATAGGAGTGCTCAATATTGTGCACCGCGACCAAGGCGGAGAGGAAAACGAGAGAACTACGTAATTAATGCATGAGTTTAATTAGGGTAGTTTTGTAAAGTACGAGATACATTCCTCCAATCGCAAAATTCCTTGGTTCATGAGATTTGAGATTTGAGCCCTATAAACCGGAAGTGAGGGAGTACTGCACATGGTGTAGTCTAGTCACTTGTTGAAATCTCTAGAAAGGCAAATACTCCTTTCCGGTTTACAGGGCTATACTACTCCCTCCGTCTAGGTGTGTAAGTCATCTTACGAAAACCAAATAGTCCCAAAACACTTAGGCGCGGTGCATTAACTTCTACCTTGTTTCTTGTTTCTTGACATATCAACCAATAAGAGATGAGAGGTGTGCATGCTTTTAATGACTTGCAATGGCTAGTTCATTGCATGCAATGCTATTAATTAGCAAATAAACATTGGTGACCCCAGGAGGAAACGGTGCTAAGCGCGTGGACCTATGCAGAATGAGTATCAACCAATGGATAATGGAGTTTAATTGTTAAAGAATAGCAATTTTGTCTCATGCAAGAGCCTGGCTAGTACTCCAAGGAACCGCACCACGCGAGCGTTCGCAACTGCCACGTTCGGGTTGCGCTTGGCTCTTCGCCTCTTCGAGAAGACGAACAATGATGTTACTCCTACTTCTACAGTATCGAATCCACTGCTGCATGTCCGTCCACCTCGTGCGGGAGGGATAGCGTGTAGAGAAAGCTTCTACTTACTGCTCCTGCCTTTGCGTCTATGACAGGTGGGCCCAATAGGTGGTTGGCCCTCCTATCATGCAGCCAAAGGCAGGTGCAGTTAAGGCACCGGAGCTCAGTCCGTGAGGGAGAGGGCATTGTAGTAATCAAATTTCTCGGTCTTGTACGAGTTGACGCGACACATCAAAGCACTGCACTCGATATAAGTCTTTTTACACATTTAAAATGGGCTACTTCGTATGTAGGAGTAGACATATTCTGCTTCGTATGTAGTCACTTGTTGCAATCTCTAAAAAGACTTATATTTGGAAACGGAGGGAGTACAACGCATGCATGCATGCCGTGACTTTCCTTTTGATACTTTCATGTGTTGATTTGATGCACCTTGCCAAATTTTGACTATAAATTTAACTAACCAAATTTTCATGCATGTCACAAAAACTTACGGGGCTGTTTGGATTGTGACTATGTTTGTCTTATGTTGCCACATTATTTTTCCCACACTTGCCACACTTGCCTAACCTGAGTTGCTCAAATTGTTAGACACACTTTGGCTTGCCTAAGGGAATCTTGCCACAATTTTTGTGTCTATGACATGTGGGGTTCACTGCTAATAAAAAAATTCTTGTCTTAGGTGTGGCTCATAAAAAAGACTTATATTTAGGAACGGAGGGAGTAGAAAATATAAATAATAATGCATGTTGGGGCAACCCACGTTTCCGCTAATTTTAGCCGTGGGCTTGTTCACAATTTTTATGAGGGGTTGGTTGTTCATTTAATGGAGGGACTTGTAGTACCAGACTTGAACGATACAAAGTGCGACCTGGCACACCGTAACACCACTTGGAACAAGCGGGTAGCTATCTCAAAAAACAATCAACAACTAAAAAAAACCGCGACCTGGCATGTAGTAGTACACAATTTTAAACGATTGTTTTGATGGAGTGAAAAAGGAAAACTACCCCACTACGTATATATAGGCCAGAGCCTCCGCGCTTGCTTGCTAGGGTTGCTCTATTCACACACTCTCATCCTCTCCAGATCTAAACAAGATAGGGGTAGTAACACTGTCTTTCTCCCTTCAACAAACACTGGCTTTCTATCCTCACCGCTGGTTACAGATCCGGACGTATCCCCCTCCGCTGGTGAAGGGGAGGAGGGGCAGCGTTTAGGCCGTCGTCGACAGCGAGGGAGGAGACCCACTGCCGGCCGCACCATTATCTCTGGCCGAGCGCCGGCGCGGGAGGTCCTCCGATCCCTTCATCATTGCCTGTGGGCGGATCCGGCCTCCCGCCGCCCACCTATCCACATCCCGACGACCTTCAGGTATATCTTCGTTCGAAACCGCCTTAGCTCTACTTCCCCAGCTCACTACGTCGCTGCATGTGCATCATTTTCTACCTCTCAGCCCCTCTCGGTCGGATGGTCCAACGTCACATATTTTTTTTCTTCTATTTTTAGAGGTAAAGCTACTTCATGGAGTCGAATCTTGTACTCCCTCTGTCCCAAAATACTTGTCATTGAAATGGATGTATCTAGATGTATTTTAGTTCTAGACACATCCATTTTGATGACAAGTAATTCCGGACGGAGGGAGTACTTGGTTCAAACAAGAAATAAAGTGGGGGTGGGGGAATTTAGTATGTGCATCGGACTTGGTACAAACAGGCAGGAAAGGGAGTGAAAGTAGTACAGACTGGTCATCCAACCGGTCTCTTGGTCGAAAAGGGAAATATAGGGGTAACGCTGTACGCAGTGGTATGACCAGGACTAGATTTGCTATCCACACATAGGAGTAGGTGGCTAGAGTGAACAAAAATGGGACCAACCCAGATATGTTTCTTGGATGTTTGTTTCTCGGGGCAACAAACTATGAATCACCACTTTATGCCCCTGTTTACGTACATGGTGCTGGACTGCTGGTGCACCCACTGTCCCATGCCCTTATACCAAATATTTAGGCTCCGTTCGGAATAAAGGGGCAGAAAACATAGGTCTTGACGAAAATAGAGGAATAGGAAAGGAATGTAGGTATAAAACTATGGAACAGCGAACCGGAGGAAACTCTCAAGAGAATGTGTTTGGATGGACTACGAAATGTACAGATTTGTTTTCTTAGAGTAGCATGCTTGGTAGTATGAGATGCTATTTGTTTATTCAGCTGCACAGTGACTACTCTTGTCCTCACCTCACGTACCACACATAGGTTGATTTTTTTATTCTGGCAACACAGCACAGCAACCTGTCTAACGCATGGCAGCGAGCGCCTGCCTCGGGCTTCCGCCCAAAAAATGAGCAGCGCGTGGATGTTTCTAATCCTATGGAATCAGTACTACCAGACCAACTTTCCTATGAAACACTATTCACCTTTCCCGTGTTCCGAACGGTTGGAAGGGAAAGAATACCGTAGGAATTGTGTTCCTACGAAAATCCTGCACCAAACCTGTGAACCGAACGCAGCCTTAGTTGTTCTTAATCTAATTTCCCTGGTAAAAAAGAAGCCATGCCACTGTTATAAGCCATGACAAGTTTAGCCAAATGTTTTTGCCTGTAATTGTTTGAGACTCTGACTGTTTCCTCTGTGCCTTTTTGTACAAACAGGGATATCCAATTCACCTGGTTGCTGTTGTGACCTTTTGGTGCACTGCACAAAACTCTTCTTAAAAGAAGTGACTTTTGTGTTGTTTAACTGGAATGTCAGAATGGAACAGTTGGTTCATTTTGGTGGAACTGCACAAAGGGAGATCTGTGTTCCAATCCTCATCATCCATATTGGCACCATAACCTTCCTTTAGGTAAGAATGATATTTAATGCATGTGTTCATCTCTATTTTCCGACTGCCATGAGAAAATAATGTTGTTTTTTACTAGTACACTTGTACTCCCTCACTGACAAAACCAATTCTGAATTAGAAGGCCAATCATGTACTTGGTTTCACCAACTGGTGAGGAGAAAGAGAAACAAAGCATGAAGAGGAAGAAGAAGAAGAATAAACAGTGCCAAGGCGATCTTGCTGAAGCCAGAGGCCTCAGTCGAGGCCATTCAAGGGCTCCGGCAACGACTACCTTACATGTGAGACGATCCTCCAGGGAGCCCTTCCACTTCTGCTGTCTCACTTAATTAATTAGGAGTACTTAAGTACCACTAATTTATTACTGCCTAATTTTCCTGTTGGAGTTAAACAAATCTTAGTAGGACCCTATGCTGAATCATGTACGTGTGTATGTTTGTCTATGGAGGTGAATCATGTGGTGGAGCAGGGAGGGAATATTATTAGTGTCATGACATAATAGTGCTATTGTTTTGCATGTCAATTTATTGCCATTGGTTCAATGAGGCAATGTTTTGCGTATTGTCCATCATGAATTTGATGCTACTGTTTGAGTAATATGCTAATGTCTTCCTATCCTTTCTCACTAAGCTAATGAAGGTTTCACCTTGTTCCTACTTGTGCAAACAGGGATCATGTTGTGTCAATCATACATTTTAGTGGAACTACACAAGACAATACAATGAACTGTATCCCAGCCAGTGCTTTAACTCTGCTTGAAGTTCTTGATAATCTTTCGATATAATCTCAGCACTGGTAAACAAGAGTGATTTCAACCATACATTTGAAGTGCACAAAAATATATACTATTGTGTGATTCCAGTGAGTGCTTTATCATCTCTTATGGGACTACATGAATAAGCTTTTTTTCTCAGGTTGGTACGGGCCTAAGGCCTTCATCCATATTAGTTTGCTGTCATCTCTATTTGTATCGTGCTACTGTCATGAGAAACTCCTTTATCTTTGCACGTTAAAGTTTTGCAACCTATGATAAATGGCAATGCTTTGAGTGTTGAGTTGAGCTAATTGGCACTGATTAAATAAACTAATACCTCTCTTTAAGCAAGACTACTATGTTGCTAACTTTACCCATTAAGATAATGAGGGTGCTTCTATTTGTTAGTGTATGTTTCATCAACTAGTCCCACTATTACAGTAATCTCACTCTCTCAATATATGTGCCAACAGGGATGCTTGATTTTGGTGGAACTGCACAAAAACTTTGGGTGCTTCATTGCCTCGACAGCTTCCGTCCTTTCCTGTCAGTCGCTAATCTCCGCTTGCTTTCTTCCTTTGCTGTCAGTCGCTTGGCTTATCTCGGCTTCCAGTCAAAGGAAATAGTAATTGATATGCTACCTCACACAGGTTGGTACTGGTCTTTATCCTGAGTATTGTGCCTGTCATATGTATTGGTAATTTGGTATTGTGCTACTGTTTGCCGATTTCATAAAGGATTAATTTGGAGCCTGAACTCGCAGACAAATCATTACATCGGGTGATTTCAGTAGAACTGCACAAAATGATCAGATGGACAGGTACTTATGCTGCTGCTATGTACTCCAAAGTTCACTCAGACAAGCATCGATGTTGACAAGAAGTGCCTATATTCATTCAAGTATCAACCGGTGTCAACCAATTGTCAACCTCCAAGTATTAGGAGAGTGAACGCCAAAAATATTGCTTGGTGCATAGCCCAGAAAAACGCAGTCCAGTCTTTGGTCCCAACTTGTGCCTTTTGGTTATCGGTGTTGGGAATCGTAGCAGAATTTTAAAATTTTCCTACGCTCACCAAGATCCATCTATGGAGTATACTAGCAACGAGGGGAAAGGAGTGCATCTACATACCCTTGTAGATCGCGAGCGGAAGCGTTCCAATGAACGTTGTTGACGGAGTCGTACTCGCCGTGATTCAAATCACCGATGACCGAGTGCCGAACGGACGGCACCTCCGCGTTCAACACACGTACGGTGCAGCGACGTCTCCTCCTTCTTGATCCAGCAAGGGGGAAGGAGAGGTTGATGGATATCCAGCAGCACGACGGCGTGGTGGTGGATGTAGCGGGTTTCGGCAGGGCTTCGCCGAGCTTCTGCGAGAGGGAGAGGTGTAGCAGGGGAGGAGGGAGGCGCCTAAGGCTGTAATGCTACTGCCCTCCCTCCCCCCTTTATATAGGCCCCTTGGGAGGGGGGGCACCGGCCAGAACCCATCTGGAGGGGGGGCGGCGATCAGGGGGGGTAACTTACCCCCCAAGTCAAGTGGGGCGCCCCCCACCCTAGGGTTTCCAACCCTAGGCGCAGGGGGGAGGCCCATGGGGGGCGCCCCAGCCCACTATGGGCTGGTTCCCTTCCCACTTCAGCCCATGGGGCCCTCCGGGACAGGTGGCCCCACCCGGTGGACCCCCGGGACCCTTCCGGTGGTCCCGGTACAATACCGGTGACCCCCGAAACTTTCCCGGTGGCCGAAACTTGACTTCCTATATATAATTCTTCACCTCCGGACCATTCCGGAACTCCTCGTGACGTCCGGGATCTCATCGGGACTCCGAACAACTTTCGGGTTTCCGCATACTCATATCTCTACAACCCTAGCGTCACCGAACCTTAAGTGTGTAGACCCTACGGGTTCGGGAGACATGCAGACATGACCGAGACGCCTCTCCGGTCAATAACCAACAGCGGGATCTGGATACCCATGTTGGCTCCCACATGTTCCACGATGATCTCATCGGATGAACCACGATGTCGAGGATTCAATCAATCCCGTATACAATTCCCTTTGTCAATCGGTATGTTACTTGCCCGAGATTCGATCGTCGGTATCCCAATACCTTGTTCAATCTCGTTACCGGCAAGTCTCTTTACTCGTACCGCAATGCATGATCCCGTGACTAACGCCTTAGTCACATTGAGCTCATTATGATGATGCATTACCGAGTGGGCCCAGAGATACCTCTCCGTCACACGGAGTGACAAATCCCAGTCTCGATCCGTGCCAACCCAACAGACACTTTCAGAGATACCCGTAGTGTACCTTTATAGTCACCCAGTTACGTTGTGACGTTTGGTGCACCCAAAGCACTCCTACGGTATCCGGGAGTTGCACGATCTCATGGTCTAAGGAAAAGATACTTGACATTGGAAAAGCTCTAGCAAACGAAACTACACGATCTTTTATGCTATGCTTAGGATTGGGTCTTGTCCATCACATCATTCTCCTAATGATGTGATCCCGTTATCAATGACATCCAATGTCCATAGTCAGGAAACCATGACTATCTGTTGATCAACGAGCTAGTCAACTAGAGGCTTACTAGGGACACGTTGTGGTCTATGTATTCACACATGTATTACGATTTCCGGATAACACAATTATAGCATGAACAATAGACAATTACCATGAACAAAGAAATATAATAATAACCATTTATTATTGCCTCTAGGGCATATTTCCAACAGTCTCCCACTTGCACTAGAGTCAATAATCTAGTTACATTGTGATGAATCGAACACCCATTGCGTCCTGGTGTTGATCATGTTTTGCTCTAGGGAGAGGTTTAGTCAACGGATCTGCTACATTCAGGTCCGTATGTACTTTACAAATATCTATGTCTCCATTTTGAACACTTTCACGAATGGAGTTGAAGCGACGCTTGATATGCCTGGTCTTCCTGTGAAACCTGGGCTCCTTCGCAAGGGCAATAGCTCCAGTGTTGTCACAGAAGAGAGTCATCGGGCCCGACGCATTGGGAATCACCCCTAGGTCGGTAATGAACTCCTTCATCCAGACTGCTTCCTGTGCTGCCTCCGAGGCTGCCATGTACTCCGCTTCACATGTAGATCCCGCCACGACGCTTTGCTTGCAACTGCACCAGCTTACTGCTCCTCCATTCAAAATATACACGTATCCGGTTTGTGACTTCGAGTCATCCAGATCTGTGTCGAAGCTAGCGTCGACGTAACCCTTTACGACGAGCTCTTCGTCACCTCCATAAACGAGAAACATATCCTTAGTCCTCTTCAGGTACTTCAGGATATTCTTGACCGCTGTCCAGTGTTCCATGCCGGGATTACTTTGGTACCTTCCTACCAAACTTACGGCAAGGTTTACATCAGGTCTGGTACACAGCATGGCATACATAATAGACCCTATGGCCGAGGCATAGGGGATGACACTCATCTTTTCTCTATCTTCTGCCGTGGTCGGGCATTGAGCCGTGCTCAATTGCACACCTTGCAATACAGGCAAGAACCCCTTCTTGGACTGATCCATATTGAACTTCTTCAATATCTTGTCAAGGTATGTACTCTGTGAAAGACCAATGAGGCGTCTTGATCTATCTCTATAGATCTTGATGCCTAATATATAAGCAGCTTCTCCAAGGTCCTTCATTGAAAAACACTTATTCAAATAGGCCTTTATACTTTCCAAGAATTCTATATCATTTCCCATCAATAGTATGTCATCCACATATAATATGAGAAATGCTACAGAGCTCCCACTCACTTTCTTGTAAACACAGGCTTCTCCATAAGTCTGTGTAAACCCAAACGCTTTGATCATCTCATCAAAGCGAATGTTCCAACTCCGAGATGCTTGCACCAGCCCATAGATTGAGCGCTGGAGCTTGCATACTTTGTTAGCATTCTTAGGATCGACAAAACCTTCCGGCTGCATCATATACAACTCTTCCTTAAGGAAGCCGTTAAGGAATGCCGTTTTGACGTCCATCTGCCATATCTCATAATCATAGTATGCGGCAATTGCTAACATGATTCGGACGGACTTCAGCTTCGCTACGGGTGAGAAAGTCTCATCGTAGTCAACCCCTTGAACTTGTCGATAACCCTTAGCGACAAGTCGAGCTTTGTAGATGGTCACATTACCATCCGCGTCTGTCTTCTTCTTAAAGATCCATTTGTTTTCTATGGCTCGCCGATCATCGGGCAAGTCAGTCAAAGTCCATACTTCGTTTTCATACATGGATCCTATCTCGGATTTCATGGCTTCTAGCCATTTGTCGGAATCCGGGCCCGCCATCGCTTCTTCATAGTTCGAAGGTTCACCGTTGTCTAACAACATGATTTCCAGGACAGGGTTGCCGTACCACTCTGGTGCGGAACGTGTCCTTGTGGACCTACGAAGTTCAGTAGTAACTTGATCCGAAGCTTCATGATCATCATCATTAACTTCCTCCCCAGTCGGTGTAGGCACCACAGGAACATTTTCCCGCGCTGCGCTACTTTCCGGTTCGGAAGGGGTGACTATCACCTCATCAAGTTCCACTTTCCTCCCACTCAATTCTTTCGAGAGAAACTCCTTCTCCAGAAAGGACCCGTTCTTGGCAACGAAGATCTTGCCTTCGGATCTGAGGTAGAAGGTATACCCAATAGTTTCCTTAGGGTATCCTATGAAGACGCATTTTTCCGACTTGGGTTCGAGCTTTTCAGGTTGAAGTTTCTTGACATAAGCATCGCATCCCCAAACTTTTAGAAACGACAGCTTAGGTTTCTTCCCAAACCATAATTCATACGGTGTCGTCTCAACGGATTTCGACGGAGCCCTATTTAAAGTGAATGCGGCAGTCTCTAAAGCATAGCCCCAAAATGAGAGCGGTAAATCGGTAAGAGACATCATAGATCGCACCATATCCAATAGAGTGCGATTACGACGTTCGGACACACCGTTTCTCTGAGGTGTTCCAGGCGGCGTGAGTTGTGAAACTATTCCACATTTCCTTAAGTGTGTACCAAACTCGTGACTTAAATATTCTCCACCACGATCTGATCGTAAGAATTTTATTTTCCTGTCACGTTGATTCTCAACCTCACTCTGAAATTCCTTGAACTTTTCAAAGGTTTCAGACTTGTGTTTCATTAGGTAGACATACCCATCTACTTAAGTCATCAGTGAGAGTGAGAACATAACGATATCCTCCGCGAGCCTCAACACTCATTGGACCGCACACATCGGTATGTATGATTTCCAATAAGTTGGTTGCTCGCTCCATTGTTCCGGAGAACGGAGTCTTGGTCATCTTACCCATGAGGCATGGTTCGCACGTGTCAAATGATTCGTAATCAAGAGACTCCAAAAGTCCATCTGCATGGAGCTTCTTCATGCGCTTGACACCAATGTGACCAAGGCGGCAGTGCCACAAGTATGTGGGACTATCGTTATCAACTTTACATCTTTTGGTATTCACACTATGAATATGTGTAACATCACGTTCGAGATTCATCAAGAATAAACCATTGACCAGCGGGGCATGACCATAAAACATATCTCTCATATAAATAGAACAACCATTATTCTCGGATTTAAATGAGTAGCCATCTCGAATTAAACGAGATCCAGATACAATGTTCATGCTCAAAGCTGGCACTAAATAACAATTATTGAGGTTTAAAACTAATCCCGTAGGTAGATGCAGAGGTAGCGTGCCGACGGCGATCACATCGACCTTGGAACCATTCCCGACGCGCATCGTCACCTCGTCCTTCGCCAGTCTCCGTTTATTCCGTAGTTCCTGTTTTGAGTTACAAATATGAGCAACCGCACCGGTATCAAATACCCAGGAGCTACTACGAGTACTGGTAAGGTACACATCAATTACATTTATATCACATATACCTTTGGCGTTGCCCGCCTTCTTGTCCGCTAAGTATTTGGGGCAGTTCCGCTTCCAGTGACCACTTCCCTTGCAATAAAAGCACTCAGTCTCAGGCTTGGGTCCATTCTTTGACTTCTTCCCGGCAACTGGCTTACCGGGTGCGGCAACTCCCTTGCCGTCCTTCTTGAAGTTCTTCTTACCCTTGCCCTTCTTGAACTTAGTGGTTTTATTCACCATCAACACTTGATGTTCTTTTCTGATCTCCACCTCCGCTGATTTCAGCATTGAATATACCTCAGGAATGGTCTTTTCCATCCCCTGCATATTGAAGTTCATCACAAAGCTCTTGTAGCTTGGTGGAAGCGACTGGAGGATTCTGTCAATGACCGCGTCATCCGGGAGATTGACTCCCAGCTGAGACAAGCGGTTATGCAACCCAGACATTATGAGTATGTGCTCACTAACAGAACTATTCTCCTCCATTTTACAGCTGAAGAACTTGTCGGAGACTTCATATCTCTCGACCCGGGCATGAGCTTGGAAAACCATTTTCAGCTCCTCGAACATCTCATATGCTCCATGTTTCTCAAAACGCTTTTGGAGACCCGGTTCTAAGCTGTAAAGCATGCCGCACTAAACGAGGGAGTAATCATCAGCACGCTGCTGCCAAGCGTTCATAACGTCTTGGTTCTCTGGGATTGGTGCTTCACCTAGCGGTGCTTCTAGGACATAATCTTTCTTGGCTGCTATGAGGATGATCCTCAGGTTCCGGACCCAGTCTGTATAGTTGCTGCCATCATCTTTCAGCTTGGTTTTCTCTAGGAACGCGTTGAAATTGAGGACAACGTGGGCCATTTGATCTACAAGACATAGTGTAAAGATTTTAGACTAAGTTCATGATAATTAAGTTCATCTAATCAAATTACTCAATGAACTCCCACTCAGATAGACATCCCTCTAGTCATCTAAGTTAACTAGGCCGTGTCCGATCATCACGTGAGACGGATTAGTCAAGATCGGTGAACATCTCTATGTTGATCGTATCTTCTATACGAATCATGCTCGACCTTTCGGTACTCCGTGTTCTGAGGCCATGTCTGTACATGCTAGGCTCGTCAAGTCAACCTAAGTGTATTGCGTGTGTTCCGAGGCCATGTCTGTACATGCTAGGCTCGTCAACACCCGTTGTATTCGAACGTTAGAATCTATCACACCCGATCATCACGTGGTGCTTCGAAACAACGAACCTTCGCAACGGTGCACAGTTAGGGGGAACACTTTCTTGAAATTAATATAAGGGATCATCTTACTTACTACCGTCGTTCTAAGCAAATAAGATGCAAAACATGATAAACATCACATGCAATCAAATAGTGACATGATATGGCCAATATCATTATGCTCCTTTGATCTCCATCTTCGGGGCACCATGATCATCTTCGTCACCGGCATGACACCATGATCTCCATCATCATGATCTCCATCATTGTGTCTTCATGAAGTCGTCACGCCAACGATTACTTCTACTTCTATGGCTAACGCGTTTAGCAACAAAGTAAAGTAATTTACATGGCGTTATTCAATGACACGCAGGTCATACAAAATAATAAAGACAACTCCTATGGCTCCTGCCGGTTGTCATACTCATCGACATGCAAGTCGTGATTCCTATTACAAGAATATGATCAATCTCATACATCACATATATCATTCATCACATCTTCTGGCCATATCACATCACATAGCACTTGCTGCAAAAACAAGTTAGACGTCCTCTAATTGTTGTTGCAAGTTTTTACGTGGCTTGTATAGGTTTCTAGCAAGAACGTTTCTTACCTACGTAAAACCACAACGTGATTTGCCAATTTCTATTTACCCTTCATAAGGACCCTTTTCATCGAATCCGTTCCGACTAAAGTAGGAGAGACAGTCACCCGCTAGCCACCTTATGCAACTAGTGCATGTCAGTCGGTGGAACCTGTCTCACGTAAGCGTACGTGTAAGGTCGGTCCGGGCCGCTTCATCCCACAATACCGCCGAAACAAGATAAGACTAGTAGCGGCAAGAAGAATTGGCAACATCAACGCCCACAACTGCTTTGTGTTCTACTCGTGCATAGTAACCACGCATAGGCCTGGCTCATGATGCCACTGTTGGGAATCGTAGCAGAATTTTAAAATTTTCCTACGCTCACCAAGATCCATCTATGGAGTATACTAGCAACGAGGGGAAAGGAGTGCATCTACATACCCTTGTAGATCGCGAGCGGAAGCGTTCCAATGAACGTTGTTGACGGAGTCGTACTCGCCGTGATTCAAATCACCGATGACCGAGTGCCGAACGGACGGCACCTCCGCGTTCAACACACGTACGGTGCAGCGACGTCTCCTCCTTCTTGATCCAGCAAGGGGGAAGGAGAGGTTGATGGAGATCCAGCAGCACGACGGCGTGGTGGTGGATGTAGCGGGTCTCGGCAGGGCTTCGCCGAGCTTCTGCGAGAGGGAGAGGTGTAGCAGGGGAGGAGGGAGGCGCCTAAGGCTGTAATGCTACTGCCCTCCCTCCCCCCTTTATATAGGCCCCCCGGGAGGGGGTGGGGGGCGCCGGCCAGAACCCATCCGGAGGGGGGGGGGGCGGCGGCCAGGGGGGTAACTTACCCCCCAAGTCAAGTGGGGCGCCCCCACCCTAGGGTTTCCAACCCTAGGCGCAGGGGGGAGGCCCATGGGGGGCGCCCCAGCCCACTATGGGCTGGTTCCCTTCCCACTTCAGCCCATGGGGCCCTCCGGGACAGGTGGCCCCACCCGGTGGACCCCCGGGACCCTTCCGGTGGTCCCGGTACAATACCGGTGACCCCCGAAACTTTCCCGGTGGCCGAAACTTGACTTCCTATATATAATTCTTCACCTCCGGACCATTCCGGAACTCCTCGTGACGTCCGGGATCTCATCCGGGACTCCGAACAACTTTCGGGTTTCCGCATACTCATATCTCTACAACCCTAGCGTCACCGAACCTTAAGTGTGTAGACCCTACGGGTTCGGGAGACATGCAGACATGACCGAGACGCCTCTCCGGTCAATAACCAACAGCGGGATCTGGATACCCATGTTGGCTCCCACATGTTCCACGATGATCTCATCGGATGAACCACGATGTCGAGGATTCAATCAATCCCGTATACAATTCCCTTTGTCAATCGGTATGTTACTTGCCCGAGATTCGATCGTCGGTATCCCAATACCTTGTTCAATCTCGTTACCGGCAAGTCTCTTTACTCGTACCGCAATGCATGATCCCGTGACTAACGCCTTAGTCACATTGAGCTCATTATGATGATGCATTACCGAGTGGGCCCAGAGATACCTCTCCGTCACACGGAGTGACAAATCCCAGTCTCGATCCGTGCCAACCCAACAGACACTTTCAGAGAAACCCGTAGTGTACCTTTATAGTCACCCAGTTACGTTGTGACGTTTGGTGCACCCAAAGCACTCCTACGGTATCCGGGAGTTGCACGATCTCATGGTCTAAGGAAAAGATACTTGACATTGGAAAAGCTCTAGCAAACGAAACTACACGATCTTTTATGCTATGCTTAGGATTGGGTCTTGTCCATCACATCATTCTCCTAATGATGTGATCCCGTTATCAATGACATCCAATGTCCATAGTCTGGAAACCATGACTATCTGTTGATCAACGAGCTAGTCAACTAGAGGCTTACTAGGGACACGTTGTGGTCTATGTATTCACACATGTATTACGATTTCCGGATAACACAATTATAGCATGAACAATAGACAATTACCATGAACAAAGAAATATAATAATAACCATTTATTATTGCCTCTAGGGCATATTTCCAACAATCGGCACATATGGTAGCAAACTATATGGCATGGAGTCTAAAGATTCCAGACAAGTTGGTTGACGCATATATTCATCTGGCACTTAATCAGTCTGCACGCCAAGGATGCTCCATTTCAGTTGAACTGCACAAAAAATTTGGGTGGTTCATTTTCTCAACCGCCTCCTTTCTCGTCTGCAATGTAGAATTTTGGCGAGATACAGGACCAAGATGAGCCAGTAAACTAGTTGGATGAAAGTAGTGGCCAAGTTGCTCAAACCTCCCTTGGCACGAGGCCACTATTTGAGGATAAACCTACAAGCAAAGTTCAGATTGTTTGTGCTGCCTCTTATGTACTCGAAAGTTTACTCGTACAAGAACTAATTTTAGGAAGAAGTACCTCCGATTGAACACCATTTACCAGTCTGTACCCTAGGTAATTAAAGTTCGTCCATGGATCATATTGGCTATGATCTCAATCATTTGGATGCATAAACATACTGAACATGTGTATATCTGAATCTTTTTGTGAATTATGTATGAATATTGTCGTGTGATCTATCAATCATTTGGATGCATAGATATGCTGAGCTTGTGTGTATATGAATCTTTTGAGTTGTTGATAGTGAATGTTGGCTATGAATATGAACGTGTCCTGTGAACCCGAGTTTGATATGAATGTTTACCTTTTCTGTTGCATTTGTGTGTGAACTTGTTAGTATGCCTACTGTGGGGTATAAAACGCAGGTCTCTTATAAAAGTAATGTTGTGTCCAATTTATGTTTTCCCTTCTAACCACATTATATATATTTATATTATTACTATTATCGTATATATTATAGAGACTTATATATACATTATAAAAACATCCCACGTGTTATTAACTTATAAAAGTAAATGTTTAACGGAAGTTGGCAAGGAAAATCCTGGTTGTTTTTGACTCACAGGCAAGGAAAATCCTGGTGATTGCGTACAAAAGCTTGCGAAGATTTTAAGGACCAATTTAATAATAACGCGCTCATTTTTATTTTGAGCAATAACTCGCTAATTTCTTAATTTTATATATATATATATATATATATATATATATATATATATATATATATATATATATATATATAATGTGCCTCTCCGGTTTATTCTTTGATATTAATTGCTCCTTCTAACATAACATTATATATATATAACGAGCCCACCTAATACGTGTATTTCAAGGAAGTGCAAATGGGCTGGGTTTTCTTAGAAAATATAAATGGGCCTGATTGACGCGAAATTATTTGTTCACCCAGCCCAGCAAATGGACTGTACATTCTAGAAAACATGGGTTAAATATATGCCACATTTTTGCAGGCTGACATGTGGGCCAATAGGTCGAAGCCTACGCACGGCGTTGTCAACTTGGTCAACAAATGATTGTGTCATCCACAACCATTGGATCTATATCCAACGGCCGACATGCACCTTCAATCCCTCGTCTTCTTCCTCCAGCGTCGCCGGGACCGCCTGGTCCGGCCTCCGGCGGCTAGCGGCTCTGCTTAGCACGCATCGCTACGAAGCGCTACCCCACCGCCGGCCAGGCTATCCCTCCACCCCTCGACACCTCCTGTTATTCTCCACAGACTACAGCCCCACGCCGCAACAGAACCAGTTATAACCCTTCTCCTCCTCTCAATCTGCGACTCCACTGCCGCGTTTTCCCATCTCCGAGTCGTTCCCGTCCGGGGCCTCGCCGTCGTCCACCGCCTCGCTGCGTTCGGTGCGGCGTGGTCAACAAACGAGAGTCATCGAAAGAGGACTGTACGTGGAGAGCCTGACGGCTAGGACCCACGAGGTGCATGGTCGCACGCAAGGAAAGTTCCTCCTTATTAAGCGGAAAAAAATGTTTCCTCCACCTGACTGCTCGGACCCACCGGCTGTATCTTCGCACGGAAGGAAGTGCCTCCTTGTTTTGCGAAAAAATTATTCATCCCATTGACAGCTGGGACCCATCAGATTTGGTGACTGACTTGTGGGCCTACTAAGCGGACGTGCGCGCACGGCTTTGTCAACTTAATCAACAGATGATTCTAGCAGCTGGACCGTTGGATGTTAATCCAACAGCCGTGCTCCTTCTTCAACCTCTGTTCTTGCTCCTGTCTCCCGTGGGCGGCACCGCGGCTGTGCTGCCGCGCACCCTAACCAGTGAAGTTTCCCACTCCTCTCCATCTGTGACCCCACCGTCTCGTCTTCCCCATCTCCGGGTCGTTCCAGTCTGGGTGCGCTTGGCACGGTGTGGTCAACGTGGTCAACAACCGAGAGTCATCGGAAGATGACTGTACGTGAGAGGCTGACAGTGGGGACGCACCACGCCCATGGACGCATGCATGCAACGGAACGCGGCGAGGTCAACGTGGTCAAGGAACGACTTCCATCGGAAGTATACTGTACGTGGAGAGTCTCAGTTGGGTCCATGGCCGCAGCAAGTAAGTGCCTCCTTATTACGCGGGAAATAATGATTCCTCCAACTGACCGCAGGGACCCACTAGACGGGCCACCGTATTTTGCGAAAAAAAACTTTTGCCCCCTGGCTGCTGGGACCCACATGACGGGCCACGGTATTTCGCGAAAAAAACGTTCCCCCACCCGCTGTCAGCTCGGACCCACCGGAAGTGCCTCCTTATTACGCACAAAAAAATGAATACTCCCCCGGCTAGCTGGGACCCACCTTGGTGGGAGGCTGACTTGTGGGCCTACTAAGTTGACGGGGACGAAGGGCTTTGTCAACTTAGGCAATATGAACGATTCTAGCTCCAGTGACCGTACGATGCCCATCCAACGGCCGTAGTGCTTCTTCAACCTCTGGTCTTCTTGCTCCAGCCGCCCAAAGCAGCGCCGGTCGTGCCGCATGCTCCTGCCTCCCGTGGCCGGCTGTGCTACCGCGGAGGCCTCACCGCCCCCTACTATTCCCACCGCTGGTCAGGCCCTGCGGCGACGGCAGCCTCACACCGCAGCTGAACCAGTGAACCCTTGTACTCCTCTCCGCGCGGGCTTCCACTGCCGCGTCTTCCCCGGCTCCGCGTCGTCCCCTTCCTAGGCCTCGCCGTCGTCCACTGCCGTGGTGCTCTCCGGGCGGCGTGGTCAACGTGGTCAAGGAACGACTTCCATCGGAAGAGTACTGTACGTGGAGAGGCTGACAGCTGGGTCCACGGCCACAGCCCAGTTTTTTTTTGATTTGCCAAGTAAGTCGCTTTGTCAGGCCTGTTGGGCTGCAAATCTTTCAAGACAAGGAGAGCTTTCATTCGGCTGGCCGAGAAAATGGCCCATCAGTAATGAGAAATGGGCTGTACATTTTTAAAACACATCAAACCGGCAATTAGTTTCAAATATCTTTTTTTTCATTTCGAGATTTTAAATTACATAAATTTTTATGCGTGGAGAATTTGTTGGATGTTATATTGATATACATTTATTTTTAAAATCAGTTTGAATGTGAGTCGAAATTTCGGGATTAAAAACAGTTCGGACCGCACTGAAATATGCAAAATTTTGTATAATTTTTTAACCGTGGCCACAATATGGGCTGTAATGCTAGCAAAAAGAATATGGGCTCCAAAAAAACCTTAATAATTAGCAAATGGGCTGTAAATTATTAGAAATAATGGCAGATGGGTTGTATGCTGTTTTCCACAGATTTAAGGCTTTCCTAGAAAAAAGGTTGACGCACAAGCAGTGACTATTGGATGGCCATCCAACGGCCGTCGTGCTTCTTCAATCTCAGCCCTTCCTGCTCCAGCCGCTCAAACAAGCGCCGGCGGGACTGCCTGCTCCCTCCTCCCCGCGGCCGGCTCTGTTGCCGCGCAGGCCTCACCGCCCCACCGTACTCCCATCGCTGGCCTAGCCATCCCTCTACTCGCCCACACCTGCTGTTATTCTCCGGCGATGGCAGACGAACCAGTAAACCCTCGTACAGTCGTACTCCCCTCCGCGTGAGAAACAACTGCCGAGTCTTCCCTGCCTCCGTGTCGTTCCCTTCCTAGGCCTCGCCGTCGTCCACCGCCCTGGTGCTCTCGGCGCGGCCTGGTCAACGTGGTCAATGACCGACATGCATCTGAAGTGGACTGTACGTGGAGAGGCCGACAGCTGGGTCCACGGCCGCACGCAAGGTAATGCCTCCTTATTACGCGCAAAATAATGATTCCTCCACCTGACATCAGGGACCCACCGAAACGGCCTCTGTATTTCGCGAAAAAAACGTTACCGCCGCTGACAGCTCGGACCCACCAGCTATATCTTCGCACGCAAAGAAGTGTCTCCTTATTACGCACAAAAAATGAATACTCCCCTGCTAGCTGGGACCCACCATGGCGGGAGGCTGACTTGTGGGCCTACTAAGTTGACTGGGACGGGGGCCTTTGTCAACTTTAGTCAATATGAACGATTCTAGCTCCAGTGACCATACGATATCCATCCAACGGCCGTAGTGCTTCTTCAACCTCTGGTCTTCTTGCTCCAGCCGCCCAAAGCAGCGCCGGTCGTGCCGCATGCTCCTGCCTCCCGTGGCCGGCTGTGCTGCCGCGGAGGCCTCACCGCCCCCTACTATTCCCACTGCTGGCCAGGCCCTGTGGCGACGGCAGCCTCACACCGTAGCCGAACCAGTGAACCCTCGTACTCCTCTCCGCGCGGGCTTCCACTGCCGCGTCTTCCCCGGCTCCGCATCGTCCCCTTCCTAGGCATCGCCGTCGTCCACCGTCGTTGTGCTCTCCGCGCGGCGTGGACAACGTGGTCAAGGAACGACTTCCATCGGAAGAGTACTGTACGTGGAGAGGCTGACAACTGGGTCAACGGCCACAACCCAGTTTTTTTGTGATTTGCTAAGTAAGTCGCTTTGCCAGGCCTGTTGGGCTGCAAATCTTTCAAGACGAGGAGAGCTTTCATTCGGCTGGCCGAGAAAATGGCCCATCAGTAATGAGAAATGGGCTGTACATTTTTAAAACACATCAAACCGGCAATTAGTTTCAAATATCTTTTTTTTTCATTTCGAGATTTTAAATTACATTAATTTTTATGCATGGAGAATTTGTTGGATTTTATATTGATATACATTTATTTTTAAAATCAGTTTGAATGTGAGTCGAAATTTCGGGATTAAAAACAGTCCGGACCGCATCGAAATATGCAAAATTTCGTATAATTTTTTAACCGTGGCCACAATATGGGTTGTAATGCTAACAAAAAGAATATGAGCTCCAAAAGAAACATTAATAATTAGCAAATGGGCTGTAAATTATTAGAAATAATGGCGATGGGTTGTATGCTGTTTTCCATAGATTTGAGGCTTTCCTAAAAAAAGGTTGACGCACAAGTAGTGATTGTTGGATGGCCATCCAACTGCCGTCGTGCTTCTTCAATCTCTCCTCTTCCTGCTCCAGCCGCTCAAACAAGCGCCGGCGGGACTGCCTGCTCCCTCCTTCCCGCGGCCGGCTCTGCTGCCGCGCAGGCCTCACCGCCCCACCGTACTCCCATCGCTGGCCTAGCCATCCCTCTACCCACCCACACCTGCTGTTATTCTCCGGCGACGGAAGACGAACCAGTAAACCCTCGTACAGTCGTACTCCCCTCCGCATGGGAAACAACTGCCGAGTCTTCCCTGCCTCCGTGTCGTTCCCTTCCTAGGCCTCGCCGTCGTCCACCGCCCTGGTGCTCTCGGCGCGGCCTGGTTAACATGGTCAACGACCGACATGCATCTGAAGTGGACTGTACGTGGAGAGGCCGACAGCTGGGTCCACGGCCGCACGCAAGGAAATGCCTCCTTATTACGCGCAAAATAATGATTCCTCCACCTGACATCAGGGACCCACCGAAAGGGCCTCTTTATTTCGCGAAAAAAACGTTACCGCCGCTGACAGCTCGGACCCACCAGCTATATCTTCTCACGTAAGAAAGTGCCTCCTTATTACGCACAAAAAAATGAATACTCCCCCTGCTAGCTGGGACCCACCATGGTGGGAGGCTGACTTGTGGGCCTACTAAGTTGATTGGGACGGGGGCCTTTGTCAACTTTAGTCAATATGAACGATTCTAGCTCCAGTGACCGTACGATGTCCATCCAATGGCCGTAGTGCTTCTTCAACCTCTGGTCTTCTTGCTCCAGCCGCCCAAAGCAGCGCCGGTCGTGTCGCATGCTCCTGCCTCCTGTGGCCGGCTGTGCTGCCGTGGAGGCCTCACCGCCCCCTACTATTCCCACCGCTGGCCAGGCCCTGCGGCGACGGCAGCCTCACACCGCAGCCGAACCAGTGAACCCTCGTACTCCTCTCCGCGCGGGCTTCCACTGTCGCGTCTTCCCCGGCTCCCCGTCGTCCCCTTCCTAGGCCTCGCCGTCGTCCACCGCCCTGGTGCTCTCGGCGCGGCGTGGTCAACGTGGTCAAGGAACGACTTCCATCGGATGTGGACTGTACGTGGAGAGGC
The DNA here is from genome assembly GCF_018294505.1 of Triticum aestivum. Taxonomy (NCBI): domain Eukaryota; kingdom Viridiplantae; phylum Streptophyta; class Magnoliopsida; order Poales; family Poaceae; genus Triticum; species Triticum aestivum. The sequence goes on along the minus strand of NC_057814.1, from coordinate 590,400,109 downwards.
TGACAATTGGGTCCACGGCCGCAGCAAGGAAGTGCCTCCTTATTACGCGGAAAATAATGATTCCTCCACCTGACAGCTGGGACCCACCGGAAGGGCCACTGTATTTCGTGAAAAAAAACGTTTCCCCTGACTGCTGGGACCCACCAGCTACATCTTCGCACGCAAGGAAGTGCGTCCGGGCAAAAAAAAACGATTCGCCCCCCTGACTGCTGGGACCCACCATCTACACAGGCAAGGAAGTGCCTGATAGTCGGGACCCACCTGGTCGAAGCGTACGTAGCATTGTCATTCTGGTCGCGAACGTGTACGTACATACTGGTCGATGTAGAGGCGCGCACGTGTCGTAGTAGAGGCGCGCACGTAGCATGTACACGTACGTACAGCGGCCAGTGTGCAAGAAAGAAAATACGGCCACGTACGTACATACGGGCAGGGTCTCGAACGCCTACTCGCGCATACGTACGGCCAGGGCTCGTGTACATGGATGGGTCGGAACGGAGAAATAGCATTGTCGTCGTGTTCATGGGGAGCCAACCGGCTGGGTCGGAACGAAATGCGTCATCGTGTTCATCGGGAGGGCTTGGACGGAACAACCGATGGAAATGAGGCTTGGCGTACCGCAGAACGGAGGAAACGGCCTTGTGTTCGACCGGCCACGTTTGAAACGGGATCCTGTTCATCGGGAGGGGTCTGGCGTACCGCAAAACGGAGGAAACGGACCTCCTACGGTCGAAACGGGGGTCCTGTTGATCGGGAAGGGTGTGGCGTACCGCAAAACGGAGGAAACGGACTTGTGTTGGAGCGCTACGGTCGAAACGGGGGTCCTGTTCATCGGGAGGGGTGTGGCGTACCGCAAAACGGGACTCCATGGGACACTGTTCATCTCCACCGTCGACCCCCTCCCGCCTCCACGGGCTACTGTTCATCCACCGTCGACCTCCTCCAGCCTCCACCTGCGACTGTTCATCCACGGGCTCCTGTTCATCCAGCCTCCACCACGCGCTACTCCACCGGCTACTGTTCAACCAGCCCTCTCCACGGGCTCCTGTTCAACCACCCCTCCACGGGCTACTGTTCATCCAGCCCTCCACCGTCTACTGTTCATTCTGCCCTCCACGGGGTGGTCCTGTTCATCCTGCCCTCCACGGGGTCCTGTTCATCCAGCCCCAACCGGCTCGATCGATCGGGGTCATGTTCATCCAGAGGCAACACCACGGGGTCCTGTTCATCCACCCTCACCGGGAACTGTTCATCCAAACCCCCCTAGCAACGCTCACTGTTCATCCAGAGGCAGCATCGCTCGGCTTCAGTTAGCAGCAGTAGCGAAGGAATCGCTCGATCGGGTTCAGTTAACAGCCATCGATCGATCGCTCGGGTTCAGTAACGCGTAGCCTGCAGTGCAATCACTCGGGTTCAGTTAGAGCCCAACGCCTCGCACACACGCGCGTACGTGTACGAGAGAAACGCGCATCGCTCAGCCCCCGACCTCCCACCGTAACCGGGAACTCCCCAAAATTTTCCTCGCCCTCGCTTTTACCACGGTTTTTTCCGTCATGGACGGCCCAAAGAATGTCATGCAGCTGCGTCTCCGGCCCGCCCAGGACGAAAAGCCCATTTTCTGTCATGAATTTTTGTCATAGAAGTAGGAGCCCACCACATCTATGATGATACCGGGTTTTGTCACAATTATCATCATAGAAGTGTCATATGTATGACAGAAAAAAAATTCGTTCGGCCCAAAATGTCACGGATGTGTCTTTTTTTGTAGTGTAGATCACGTGAATATCCCATTGTCACCACAGATAAGCACATGCAAGACATACATCAAGTGTTCTCAAATCCTTAAAGAGTCAATCCGATAAGATAACTTCAAAGGGAAAACTCAATCCATTACAAGAGATAGAGGGGGAGAAACATCATAAGATCCAACTATAGTAGCAAAGCTCGCGGTACATCAAGATCGTGCCAAATCAAGAACACGAGAGAGAGAGATCAAACACATAGCTACTGGTACATACCCTCAGCCCCGAGGGTGAACTACTCCCTCATCGTCATGGAGAGCGCCGAGATGATGAAGATGGCCACCGGTGATGGGTCCCCCCTCCGGCAGGGTGCCGGAACAGGGCCCCGGTTGGTTTTTGGTGGCTACAGAGGCTTGCGGCGGCGGGACTCCCAATCTAGGTTATTTTCTGGAGGTTTCTGTATTTATAGGAATTTTTGGCGTAGGTCTCACGTCAGGGGGGTCTCCGAGTCATCCACGAGATAGGGGGGCGCGCCCCCCACCCTCGTGGACGGCCCGGGACTCTTCTGGCCCAACTCTTTTACTCCGGGGGCTTCTTTTGGTCCATAAAAAAAATCAAAAATTGGCACGTCAATTGGACTCCGTTTGGTATTCCTTTTCTGTAAAACTCAAAAACAAGGAAAAAACAGAAACTGGCACTGCGCTCTAGGTTAATAGGTTTGTCCCAAAAATCATATAAAATAGCAATGCATATAAAACATCCTAGATGGATAATATAATCGCATGGAACAATAAAAAATTATAGATACGTTGGAGACGTATCACCTACTGATCTCCGCTTCCCAAGCTGACGAAGGGAACCACTTACTGGTGGTCTTGCTGGCCTTCTTCTTCTTCGGCAGCTCCCCAGTGGAGCATCCCCTCTTCCACTTCCGCTCGATGTCCTGGGCTGCTTGGACAGAGCTCTTCCCGCGGCCTCGGGACGTGCTGGCCTTCGACCGCATCATCTTCTTGGGCTTAGGGAGGAGTCTCGCAGCGCAAAGATCACATACATAGCAATGATGAGGGTGGAGATCGAAAAGCTCGACGGAGTCACGAGAAAGAAGATGATGATGATGAAGAACAATAAGAAGAAAGAAAGAACGAGGGATTTACCCCCCTCATTTCCCCCTTTTTATGATTAACATGGTAAGCGTCGAATAATCGGTCTTAATGGTGCGATACGCATCCCACTACTCCTGCAGTTGACATTTCTCGACACGTGGGCCGTGGAACTCCAGGCGCCCACATCATGGCGGAGGAACGCCAATGGTTCATTGACCTGATTGACAAGACTGAACGAGGTAGAGACGGACTCTTTGGTCTACGTAAGAGCGGAGCTCCAATTCCCTATGGGCTCTTTCCGGAAGTGTTGTCCGCAGCACGGGCACAACACAAAGCCTTTGCTATAGGCCCTCCACCACAGGATTCCTGAAGCAGCGAGCTCCCCGAGGGACATCTTTTGAGGACCAAGCACTATGGAGACAAGAGCCCTCCGAAGATCTCAACACACCAACTTCCGCGCCCTCCGACGTGCTCGGAGGCTACTAACGGTGCAAGACACCGGGGTGGCTCATCAGCAAGGAGCCCCGCAGTAGGCATGCTGATAGGCCCATAAGGCCCACCTTATGACCATCAATGGGAGGGAGCCCTAAGGAATTGATAGACGTCTTTGGATCATCCTGGTTCCCAAGATGATCACGGCGGCGACCTAGATCGCATTTCTCTTTATAAAACCCTAGCCCCCATCGTGTACATAAGGGGGGCTAGGGGGCTCTCATTCCCATCTACTTCCTGGTAGACCAACCCTAGCTAGACTCATACATCCCTCTTTAATCCCTCGTTTGAGGTATACCCATATCAATAACAAACAAAAGCAGGACGTAGGGTATTACTCCAGCATGGACGCCCGAACCTAGATAAAATCCTTGTGCGGCCTCTGATCTGTGACTTCCAACTACGCTAGTTACCCTACCGAGGGATCTGACGGTTTTTTCATACCATCAGTGGTGGCTGATGGGTTCGGTTAGCGTCCACACATGCAAAATCATGGGCAAGAAATGAATAGAGCAAACATTGGACTAGAGTAATTTGCAATTCAAATACAGACACGACTTTGGACCTCCATGATAGAGTGTTTACAAGGAGCATACCTCATCGAACTACAGGGGAGACGAAACTTGAGAAGTTTTTTTAGGTGAAAATTGTATTACTCAAGTGGTAGCAAAGCTACTATGTGAAGTACAAATATCAATAACCTCTAACAAGCCAGAGTTCAACCAGACGGCAGTTCGTCCTTCACTTCTAGCATGCTTAGCTAAAAAAATCACTAGCATTGTTTTGAGTACGATTAATATGTGTGACACGAGTCTTCCTAAGACTCCTCAAATGCTTGATCTCCCGTACCAAAGAGGCAAAAATTTATATATCTGTTGCTTCATCATTTATCAGGTTGACAACTACTAAGGAGTCCATCTCCACAAGAATGGGAAGCTCCGTTCGTTGGATAGCAATTGATAGCCCTTCCATGCAAGCACTAAGCTCCGACTCCAAAGCATTTCTGCATGAGAAGAGTTCCCTGCATGACGAGAACATAATGTTTGCCTAATTATCATGGAGTATCATGCCTGCCCCTAATCGACCATCTGCAGCCCATGACCCGTCAGTATTCAATTTAGTACATTCCACTGGTGGCAAAACCCAAGGAATTCTTGGGGCAGGGGCCACAGTCGTACATGTGGTGCCAATGTTTTCATAGGATATAACTTGCTTCCCTTTCCTGTGGTCAGAATCTGAATTCTAGAGCATGAAGAGTGGCTCTAAGTAGCTTGACAAGTATCCCTTGGACACCTCCATGGGCGGCAGAATCTTTCCATGTGTAACTTCATTCCGATTGTGCCAAATCCGCCATATTGTCATCAATAGCATACGTATGTCAATCTCAGGTGGAGGGTATAGGGTTTGAAGAAGCCATTCAGTACATGAGTTTTGAACCTCTGATAATTTTGGCAGTTGCCGTATCGATGTCATACTATTCCAGAATTGTACTGCTATGGGACATCAACAGAGAGCATAGAATGTATCTTCTACTTCTTGTCCACATACTGGGCAAGTTCCTGATATCTCAAGGCCTCTTTTGTGCTTATTTTTTCACGTCTGCAGTGAATTCACTGTTGTGCGCCAAGCAAAGTTTTTAATAGTCGGGGGGACACGGCTTTTCCAAATAATCTGCCAGCATGTTCGGCGACCATCAGGCGCAGTGCTTGAGGATTCTGCAGTCAGTCGACATGATTCGTCAAACTCCAAATCGTAACGCGACTTAACGGAGAAGACACCACTTTTTGCAGGGCCCCAAGCAAGCACATCATCACCGGTTCTCTGAAAATCGAGATGTTGTTGTTACCGGTAATATGATCAACAGTGTAATTCAAGTTCATTGACAGACATTGACAAACTTGCGATGCCGAGACAAGAATTTAAGAATTGAGGTGAATTTTAGAAGAGTGAAGTGCATCCTAGGTCACCGAACTATGTAAGAGGTGTCACGTAATTTCTCGGACTATGAAAATCGTCATCCAGATCTTTTCAAGTGCAATATGTGTGTCATCCAGATGCTCAAACTATTTTAGAGGTGTCACGTAGGACCTCAAGCTATTTCCGATGTGTCACGTATGTACTCACATTTTTCACTTCGAAGGACCTTTGAGGACCTGGATATCACTTTTTGTAGTTTGAGGACCTAGGTGACACCTCTGAAATAGTTCGAGGCCCCCTGACGCCCTTCACTCATTTTAGAAATATGAGTGCTTGGCTACCACAACAATTGAAATCATGGATTCAAAACCCAATTTCAGTGAGTTAGAATATGGCCAAACCAATTATTTACCATCAGCGATGAATCAAATGGAATTCATGGGTCCCGCACACGTATGGACCCTTCATGCACGTGTGGGCTCGTGAAATGCACTTTTTTTTTGCTCATCTATGTATCAAGTCATCTCCAATTTGTTCACATAATCCCGTGAAAATGAGCAAGGCTGAAATTTTAAATACTGAAGTTTTACAAATGATATATGTACATGTGAGACTCACTTGCATGAACTGATCTGACAAATAAGCTCAAAGTTGCTCCTCAGCATGTGGATAACGCCCATAAATTTTTGAATGGCTTTGTAAATTTTATAGTGTGAACTCAAGATTGAACTTTACTGGAAGTTATACGTAAGTCTAAACGAAGCATGCTAGTACGGCTCGGCTTGTGATGACAAAGTAGCATCTGCGTACATAGCCAATGTTGGTCAACTTCCAGTTGGGCATCAGCAAAAAAATTCGTGTGTGAGCATGCGTGTCAGATTATAAACGGCAAAACTTTATAGAGTGAACAAATTCCATTTCTGCAAGCTGAGGGTAACAGGGATAGCTACGTTTTTTTGGTAGAACATGGCACGTTGATTTAAGCTCTAGACGTGTCACAGATGGGCACGTCTAGAATTCGACTAAACGATTGAGTCCTAATAAACTCAAATCACATCAAAACATGATTTTTCGAATTTCAACTAAACAAGTCCCGTCGTTTCCATGGTTATGCTCTTTTATTTACGTGCATGGTTATGCTCTTTAACCGCGGGCCACATGTCAGTGTCTATTTGATATTACTATATGACGAGTGTTAATGGGATGAGAAATTTGTACGTACTTTCTCATGAGAAAATTTGTGTGCGTGCTGCATTTTCTTTCTTTCTTGTAGCAGTAAAAATATTGTGTCCGTGCCTGCTGCCTCCGCCGCGCGTTCGAGGGGCGTCTCGGTGGTTCCCCTCCCTGGCCGGGAACCAGATCGTCTGACGTAGGTAGAAGTACTGCAGAGGGACATCGATCCTTTCCTACCGTCCCTTGCACATCCTACGGTGGCCGGTGGAACTGACCAAGACAGCGCTCGACGTTCAAAGTCCTTGCAGCCCACGAGCGAAATCACACCATGAACAGCCCATTCACCTCAGGAAAAAGAAATAGCGTAGATACTGCCGCTGCCAACACGTAGACTAGAGAACTTACGTAGATACTGCTGTTGCTAAAAAAAACATAGAACTGCTCTGTGATGCTCGATTGAGCACGATATACTGTGTTGAGTAAATAGGCAATTTTTTGACTAATTTAATCCATTGATAAATCACTAGCATCGTATTGACATAATTAACGACATACTGACTCTGATCTAGATAAGCACATACTACACAAACAGTAGACACATCTACATATAATGCTAGCACTGCTAATGCGAAAATAAACATGACTTAGGCTAGGCAGAAGCCGCGGCGGCGGCGGCGGCAGCGGCGTCCTCGGCGGCCTTCTTGTCGGCCTCGAGTTTCTCAGCAGCGAGATGGTCAGTGTCGGACTGAGACATGGTGATGATGAAGATGATGCAGACGTAGAGGAAGCACCGCGGAGACGGCCGCGCGCCGCCACCGCCGACCGATGGGAGCTCGGCAAGATTGAGGAGGAATGTTCGCTTGGCGAATGACGGTAGGGCCAAGGCGCCATGCAACGCTCCGCACGGTGCAGGAGGAAGCGGAGCGGCTGCTCCACGAGCGCCAGGCAGCGGTCGGGCAAGGCTGTCGTGGTCCCGCGTCCTTCTACCGCTAGAAGGACGACGATGACGGCGCGGACAAGGATGGCGATGTGGCCGGCCAGGGTGGCCACGCATGCGTGGTCGTCATCTGCTGTAAATTAGCATCCTAGAACTTTTTTTTAAAGTTTATAGAAATATCGTCCATCTTAATTAAAATATGTTAGAGGAATATCGAGCAGATCATTGATGCTCTGAGCATGTAAATGAGAGGAATTTGTGAGCCTATCATTCATGTTGTAAATAGATAATATCACCAGCATGACATTCGAAGCTATTGACGAGGAAGGCCGCAGGAGAGAGCCAGAATATTTGCACGTGCGCACAAGATCAAAGAGCAGATTTTCTTTTTTGAGAAACATATCAAAGAGCAGATATCACGCCGTTTCTGTGTCGTCAATCCCTTTTTCCTGTTCTTGCGCCGTTTTCTTCCCTCTCTTGTGTGTTGGATTGGGCTAGATCATGCTTTGGGCCGACGGTTGCGCTGTGTTCGCTCGGTTCCACGGGCCACCGTCGGATGCGTATGGGACGGTAGCAAATGATCTACGTCCCTTGTCTCAAAAAAAAAAAGATCTACGTCCCTCTGCGGTACTTTGTTTCTACGTCAGACGATCTGGTTCCCCTGGCCGACGAGGGGCTGCCATGTGCCATGCCCGGTAGCGGGCTCCGCTGCTCCCACATGGCGCACCCAGGTGCTCCCGGCAGCGGTAACGTAGCTCCGCCGCATTTCCTGGTGCGTACGTGCATCCGCCATGACCCACAAGATACAACCAGGAAGAAAGCTGTTGGAAGCAAGCCCCTCCGAGGAGAGGTTCCGGAAGGTTCCGTCCGTCCAGAAGAACCTTGAAAACTAAAGCGATGCACGGAGGCCACACATCTACCACCTGCACGTACGTCCGGAGCTGGAGAAGCTTCATTTCTTTTCCTAGTGGATGGAGAAGGAGCATCGATTCTGGTGGTCTCCGAGTCGTCACGGCGCCGCTGCGGTCCACAGGATATGCTGCCCGGTGCGCCGATCGATTGATTCATGGCGTGGAGGCGTGGACGTTTTCGATCGACAGGACGGGCGGTTCCAGAGGCATGCCGCGCCGCGCCTTGCGCAGTGGTGACTGGCGTCAAGAGCGTGAGACGGCATGCACTACGATCAGAGCGCACTTCTACCGTCTCGTTCACTCGAAAGAGCGAGCCGAAGCCACAAAAAATAAATTAACGAAAGATAAAAGAGCTACAAAGGCGATTTTTCTGTGGAGAATTCAACCTACGTTCGAGTTTCCGACCCCAGCGAATGCATCCAAGCAAAGCTTCCTTTCTTCCCGGACGACGACCGGGACCAACCCAGCTCGATCGGATAGCGACTGGCGGGCCGGCGTGGGCGCCGGGCACGTAGTACTAGTACGTGCTTCGAGGGGGCGAGGTTACATGGCCACGAATGACTACGCTTCCATCGCCGCTCACGGTCCCCTCTCAACAATAGCCTCACAAGCGAAATCCTAGAATTTAAATTTGCCGTCAATGTTTTAAGCAACGAGCTCCTTTCAGCCAACTTCTTATGGCGAGAGGATCAAAGTGGATACGGAGTGATATGTATAAGTATGTGAGATCCACTTAAACGAATTGACAACCGGTGAGCTCAAAGTTGCTCCTCAACACGTGGGCGACACCCGTAATTTTCAAATAATATTATGATTTTGTTTGTAGTGCGAACTCGAGGTTAAAAATTTAAATACAGTCTCTGATCCATATTACTTGTCGCTCAAATGGATGTATCTAGACGTATCTCAATGCTAGATAGTAGATACATCCATTTGAACGCCAAACAATATGGATCGGAGTGAGTACCAAGTGTTACAGAAAGCCTACACGGAACATACATTGCACAGTTCGGTTTGCCAATAAAGTAGCTTCTTCGTGCATGGACAATCAGTTGATTCTGAACAAATTTTATGTGTGAACACAAGGTTCAAATTCTAAACAGTGAAATTTTATGGGGCGATTAACTTCCAATTTCGGGCGACATCCAAACATAAATGCTGGAACTGGGACCATTTGGAACTTAATTCAGATTATTATATTAGAATGATGGCATGATTTCCGTTCCTTGAGGTAAAACAATTGTTCTAGCAAACCCATTTTTTAAATGAAAATTCAGGTACGCCCCCCCCCCCCAACCCTCCGACATTTCAAAAAGAAATGATTAAGGGCTCTTTGATTCAAAGGAATTTCATATAACTTTTTGGCGTTAGAACCTTTGGGATTTTTCCTGCATTGGACTTTTGATCCACTGATTGAATCCTATAGAATTTTTTCTTAAGAAATCATGTATACGACATTTCATAGTAAATCTAGCATCAAGTCCAACCTCCTTCTGCAATTCTTTTGTTATTTATGTGGCATCAAACACTCAATGATAAATTTATAGGATTCAAGTAGGCATGTCATTCTGATATGTTATCTCTATTCCTATGTTGTGAGAATCATGTGAATCATGAGGGCCTCAACTTACAGAATCAAATCCAATTCAATTATTTGAAGGCAAGCGAGGTGTAAGATGCATTTTCCGTACTCGATCTCATATACATCTCCTAATAGAGGGAACGTGGAAACTCAATCCCAGCCCATCGTTTTCACGTTTGTGTGTTTTCCATGATTTTTTATTTATTAAAGGAGCTATTTAGTATTACCTCTGTAACTAAATATAAGACGGTTTTGCACTTTACTTAGTTGGTAGTAACTATATATCAGTGCATATTGCTTGCAGAAATATTTAGTTACGGAGTATTGCAGGAGCATGCCTGGCTGTCTCCACCATATATTCGTTAGCAACCTGGATCGATCAAAAGGGCTGCCATGCCACATGTCGATGGTGTAGAGAGGATATTTGGTGCAACTCATTGTATTCCATGGAGTAGGTTACATTATATACACAGGATGTCTTGCGTGACAAGGTAACTAATCCTACCATATCTCTAGGAGTTAGCTATACAAGGCTAGAGAAGATAAGACTAGAAATACAAGAGATGTCACGTTCAACACCCCCCGCAGTCGAAGCGTCGGCGTCGGCGATGCAAAGACTGGAACGAAACTCCTGGAATGCAGCGGTTGGAAGCCCCTTGGTCATAATGTCGGCAAACTGCTGGGTGGTCGGTACATGAAGAACACGAAGCTGACCCAACTGTACCTTCTCGCGGACGAAGTGAACATCAAGTTCAGTATGCTTAGTGCGCTTGTGCTGCACTGGGTTGGCCGCGAGATAGGTGGCCGAAACATTATCACAGTAAACCACCGTGGCTTTCGGGATGGAAACCCGAAGTTCGCCAAGTAACTGACGGAGCCAACATGTCTCGGCAACAACATTGGCGACGGCACGGTACTCGGCCTCGGCACTCGAGGGGGAGACGGTGGGCTGCCGCTTGGAGGACCAAGAAATGAGAGAGTCACCGAAGAAGACACAATATCCTGATGTGGACCGTCGAGTGTCAGGACAGCCAGCCCAATCCGCATCAGTGTAAGCGAGCAGCTCGGTGGAGGTAGAGGCACGAAGACGAAGTCCGAAGGTCGGTGTGCCACGAATATACCGAAGAATGCGCTTGACCAAGGACCAGTGAACATCACGGGGCGAGTGCATATGCAAGCAAACTTGCTGGACTGCAAACTGAATGTCTGGTCTAGTGAGCGTGAGATACTGAAGAGCACCAACAATACTGCGGTAGAGAGCGGCATCGGTAGCAGGTTGCCCAGCAGTGGCAGAAAGCTTCGGCTTGGCCTCAGCAGGTGTGGCAGCAGGTTTGCAGTCGGTCATACCAGCACGATCCAGGAGATCAAGAACATACTGTCCTTGATGGAGAAAAAATCCGGAGGCATCACGTCGCACATTAATGCCGAGGAAGAAGTGCAATGCGCCCAATTCCTTCAGCCGAAACTCAGAACCAAGACGACCGATGATGTCGCGAAGTATGTCCGCGCGAGAGGCGGTGATGACAATATCGTCCACATACAAGAGAAGCATGGCGACATGATCAGCTCGGTGAAGCACAAATAGCGACGTGTCCGAGGTGGTGTTGCGAAACCCAAGAGCAGTGAGGAATGCTGCAATGCGGTGATACCAAGCACGAGGCACCTGCTTCAAACCATAGAGAGACCGTGAGAGCAAGCAGACATCATCAGGCCGAGTGGGATCAACAAAACCAGTAGGCTGCTTACATAGAACACGCTCCTGTAGATGACCATAAAGAAAAGCGTTGTTGATGTCGAGCTGATGAACAGGCCAATGACGAGATGCAGCGAGCTGAAGGACAACACGAATCGTGGCGGGTTTCACAACCGGAGAAAAGGTCTCCGAGAAATCAACGCCGGCACGTTGTGCGAAGCCACGAACAACCCAACTGGCCTTGTACCTGTCCAAAGAGCCATCCGGAAGGAACTTATGCCGAAATACCCACTTGCCAGTAATGATGTTAGCTCCAGGGGGACGGGGAACCAGCGTCCAAGTCCGGTTGGCGACGAGGGCATCATACTCAGAGCGCATGGCGGCAAGCCAATGCGGATCACTCAACGCAGAACGCACCGAGCGCGGTACGGGTGAGACGACCGTGACGCTGAGGTTATGATAGCGAGGGTTCGGTTGCCGGATCCCGTCCTTGGCACGTGTCACCATAGAATGATGAGGCGGCGGAGGCGGTGGCCGAGCCCGCCGTCGAGGAGGAGCCACAGCCTCGGGAGAAGGCGGGGCGACGGTGACAGCCGGTGACGAGGCGGCAGGCAAAGCCGGAGACGGGACCGCCGATGAGGACGGCGTGACCGCAGCCGAGACGGCGGGTGACGAGGGCGACGAGGCCGCAGGTGGCGACGACAAAACCGCGGGCAAGGCCGCGGGTGGCAGCACCAGCGATGGCGACGGGGCCACGGACGAAGCCGCGGGTGGCCGTACCAGCAGCGGCGATGGAGCCGCGGACGAGGCCGCGGGTGGCCGCGATGGCGACGGCGACAGGGCCGCGGCTGACCGCGATGGCGACGGCGACAGGGCCGCAGGTGGAGCCGCGGGTGGCGGGGAGGCCGCGACGTGCATGGGCGACGCCGACCGAGGCAAGGTCGACTCCCTGAGCCGGCGAGCGAGGCCCCGCCGAGAGGCCTGATGGGCCCGCCAAAGAAGAGGGCGGGCGTGGCGAAGGAAGCGCAAGGGCTCTCCGAGACCGTCGAGTGGGAGCGTCCGAGGTCGGAGCTGCTGTCGATGAAACCTGCTCAAAGGGAAAAACAGCTTCATCAAAGTAAACGTGCCGTGAGACGAACACTCGACGAGAGACCGGGTCGAAGTAGCGAAAGCCTTTGGTGTTGGGTTGATAGCCAAGAAAGACACAAGCGAGAGAGCGTGGTGCGAGCTTGTGGGGCGCGGTAGCGGTCATATTGGGATAACACAAGCAACCAAAGACGTGGAGATCATCATAGAATGGAGGAGACCCAAACAGAAGATGGTGAGGGGTATAGTTCCAGCGTGGTTTACAAGGCCGGAGGTTGAGAAGGAGAGTGGCGGTGGCGAGTGCATCGGGCCAAAAGCGAGGTGGCATGTGTGCATGAAATAGCAAAGCGCGGACACTCTCATTGAGGGTGCGGAGAACACGTTCGGCACGGCCGTTTTGTTGGGATGTGTATGGACAAGTTAAGCGAAATATGGTGCCATGAGTGGATAGGAGATGGCGAATGGCGAGGTTATCAAATTCTTTTCCGTTATCGGTTTGAAGATGAGCAATGGTGCGATGAAAATGGGTGTTGACATAGGCATAAAATGAGTGGAGGGTGGAGGCGACATCGGATTTGCGGCGTAACGGAAAAGTCCAAGTGAAGTGTGAAAAATCATCTAAAATCACAAGGTAATATGATAAACCCGAATTGCTAGGCACTGGGGATGTCCAAACATCACAATGAATAATATCAAAGGGAAAAGTAGCAATTGATGAAGATGAAGAAAACGGTAGACGAACGTGTTTTCCTATGCGGCAAGCATGACAAGTATGAGCCACTGATTTATTACATGAAAAGGGAAAAGTGCTCAAAATTTTATGAAGAGCGTCGGCGCCGGGATGACTGAGACGAGCGTGCCAAAGCGAGACGTCGGCATGGAGAGCAACCGGGCCACTGCGTGTAGAAGCACTGCATGGGTAGAGATCATCGGGAGAGTCACATCGGTGCAGAACCCTCCGGGAGCGAGCATCCTTAACAGAAAAACCAAGAGCGTTGAACTCAACAGTGACAGGATTTTCACGAGTAAGAGTACGAACAGAACAAAGATTTTTAATTAAGGATGGTGAAACGAGCACATTATTGAGAGTTAAAGAAGAAGAGGGTAAGGGAAGGGAGGATGAACCATGATGGGTGATGGGAAGAGAGCTGCCATCACCAACCATGATGCGGGAGGAGAAGGGATAGGGAGCGGCACGAGATGAGATACCGGGGTTGGAGGCCATGTGAGCAGCGGCGCCGGTGTCCATGTACCAATCGCCGCCTCCGTTGTAGGCGCTCGGCGAGGGGGTAGCATGAAGGGCGGAGAGAAGCGCCGGGTCGTAGACCGGAAGGGCGCCACCATATGCACCATAGCCCGGCGCACCGCCGTACGCCGAGGGACCACCACAGGCCGACGGACCACCGTTGGCCGCGGCGGTGCCATACGCGGCAGGGACCGGTGCGGTCAGCAGCGCCTGAGGGGTGCTCGGCAGTGGCCCGAGAATGCCCGGAGCTGGTGGGGGGGGGACGGGCATGGAGTAGGCGTGCACTACTCCCGTCCATGGGTTATACCCCGAGAGCCAAGGCGGGAGAGGTGCAGCCGCCGCGGACGCAGGGGGGCGCGGCGTCGTCTTGGAGTTGCGGCCCCGGCCCCCGCGACCCTTATGCTTGCGGCCGCCGGAGGGCGCAGGCGCGGGTGGCGGGGCAGGAGCGGGAGCGCGCGGCCCCGGCTGGGTTGGGAAAGAGCCGTGGCCGGCGGCAAGGCCGATGTGGAGAGCGGCGTGGGTCGCCTGCCGAGCGGTGTGACGGAGACGCTTTTCCTCCATGCGAAGATATGTGACCGCCTTCGCGTACGTCGGCGTGATGAGGGAGAGGTTGGCGGCGGACTGGTCAAGGTCGGGGTGGAGGCCGCGGAGGAGGTTGGTGAGGAGGACCGAGTCATCGATGGTCATGCCGACGTCGCGTAGCTCATCGGCGAGAACCTTCAGCCGCGTGCAGTACTCGTCGATCGAAAGATCGGTTTGCTGCATAGTGAAGAACTCCCCTTGAAGAAAGACGCGGCGCTGCAGTTGATTGTCGAGGAAGAGATCACACAGGCGCGTCCACATAGCATATGCAGACGGATCACGGGCGTTCACCATGTTGAAGAGGCTGCCGGAGATGGTGAGGAAGAGCCACTTGACGATGCAGGAGTCCACAGCGAGCCACTCGTCGTCGTCCTTCATGTCGCGGATGTCAACGCTCCCGTCAACATGCTCGATGAGACGGTAAGAGCGGAACAGCAGCGCGAAGTACGTGCGCCATGCGTTGTAGGACGGCGAGTCGAGGTCGAGGATGACAGGTACGTGGTCCTTGATGTGAATCTCGTTGAGGCGATCGGAGGTGAACATGGCACCGGAAAAGGAACCGACGTCGGATGCGTCAGCCTTGGCCATGGAGACGGCGTGTGGTTAGGGTTTTGGGTGGTGGTGAGAGGAGGAGGGAGAAGGCGGCGGCGACTACAGAGGGAAGAGGGTAGCGGCGGCGGCCCTGAGGGTTTCAGGAGAGAGGTGGTGAGTGCAGGGGGAAGAAGAGAAGCGGCGGCGGCGGCTACGGGAGATGTGGCGGCGGCGGCGGCTTGGGGTGTGGGAAGGAGGAGGCGGCGGCGGTGGCTACGGGGGGAGTAGCGACGGCGGCGGCGGCGGCGGTAGGGTTTAGGAGTTGGCGCGGCGGCGACTAGGGGTAGGCGCGGCGGCTTAGGGGTGCGGAAGCGACAGAAGATCGTGGTAAAACTGATACCATGTAGAGAGGATATTTGGTGCAACTCATTGTATTCCATGGAGTAGGTTACATTATATACACAGGATGTCTTGCGTGACAAGGTAACTAATCCTACCATATCTATAGGAGTTAGCTATACAAGGCTAGAGAAGATAAGACTAGAAATACAAGATATGTCACGTTCAACAGAAGGCCTAAGAGCATTTACGGCCGGACATTGCAAATCCGGCGCCTCAAACGCCTGCGGACGCGCCCGGACGCGTCCGCGGGCACTGACCCCGGCGCGTCCGCGGGCACTGACCGAGCACCCCTTAAATGTTGCGCCGCACATTCACATACCGCGTCGATTCTTAAATCCATGCAATTCATGCACGTCCATCATACGGTACAAACTGTCCGAATGCCAAAGTTTGAAACAAAGCAAAGCAAAGCATAGTTCAACAAACCGGACATGCCAAAATGAAATCAACGTCCGAGCATGACGGATGGCCTCGGACCACTGGCTCGGCGCCTGCTCCGAGCGGAATGCCTCCTGCTCCAGGCGAAATACGGCCTGCTCCGCCTCCATCCGGGCTGCCTGCTCTGCCTACATCCGAGCCGCAGCTGCCCTTGCCTCCTCGTACTTCCTACGGTCCTTGATCTCCATCTTCTTGTCCGCAAGCCACTTCTTCGAATGCTCACCCTAAAGGGTCTCGTTCGCCAGCATGATCCTCGCATCTTCCACGTCCCGTGCGAGTTGCAACCTCTCCTTCTCAAGCTCTATGTCGCCAAATGTCTTGGTCTTCTCAAGCTCCCATTTGATCGCCCCTTGTTGCTTCTCCAACTCGATCTTCCCCCTCTCAATTTTGAGCTTCTTCTCCGTCCTCTTCCGGTCCCACTCCATCCTTTCCTTTTGCGCATCCAACATGAGCTTGTACCTCTCTTCCTTCTTGCTCTCGCTCACCGAAAAAATGCTCGTCCATGTTGACGACATTTTGGTAGCCGTGGCATCACGGGCGGCACATGCCTTCTCCCACTTGTTTTCCATGACTTGGCGGTTGTCCTTTGACACGGTGGCTTTTCCATTCTCCACGACAACGTCGTCCTCTTCATCGTCCAACCCAATTGATTGGTTGGAGCTTGAGCCATCATTCCTCTTCTTGCCGGACTTGAGGTCGGCCACAACTTGGTTCCACTTCGGCTTGCCATTCAATATGACCCAACAATGGCTAAAAGCAAATGGATTTTTCTCCAACTCGTGATACATAGTGGCCGCCACCGCCGTCTAGCAAACAATATATGTATGAGCATGAGAATGCAAACACAAGAAGCAAACGGATGACAAGATGAGGCAATCGAGCTTACGTGATTTGCGACTCCCATCCCACTTTGAGGGCGTTTGGTCACTTGTGAGTAGTAGCCAACGTACTTGTTCACTTCCCCTTGAATGATCCCCCAATGATTTTGGAGAGATGCCACATTGCGAATGGTCACAATAGGATGCGGCTCCACATACTCCTTTTGTTCGTGATACGCCTTCCAAATCTTCGTCCAATAGGTGTTCCCCTTTTGCTCGGTGCCGCATATTGGATCCATCGTTGTGGCCAACCAAGCTTTGACCAACAAGATGTCCTCAAATGTTGAGAATGCCGTGTTGGGGAACATTGCATGGAAAGCAAAATATTTCTACGCACACGCAAGATCTATCCATGGAGATGCATATCTACGAGAGGGAGAGAGCATCTTCATACCCTTGAAGATCGCTAAGCGGAAGCGTTTATCAACGTGGTTGATGTAATCGTACACCTTCACGATCTGTCCCGATCAAGTACCGAACGTCCGGCGCCTCCGCGTTCAACACATGTTCAGCTCGGTGACGTCCTCGCCTTCTTGATCCAGCAAGAGGGGGGAAGTGGTAGGTGAGTTCCAGCAGCACGACGGCGTGGTGACGGTGGTGGTGAAGAACAATCTCCGCAGGGCTTCGCCAAGCACAACGAAAACTATGATGGAGGATAAACTAGAGGGGCGGGGTTGCCGGCACACGGCTTGGTGTATCTTGATGTGTTCCGGGTGCTAGCCCTGCCCCTCTATTTATATGTTGAGCGCTGGAGTCGTAACTTGGAGAGGAGGCCTCTCCAAAGTCGGTTTAGCACGCAAAGAAGAGTCCTTCTCGGACTTCCAGGGCCAAACACCACGGTTCCCGGCGTTTACGTAAACGCCAGGGACTTCGGCGTCTGGCCCAGGGGGTAGACGCCAGGAACCTTGGCGTCTAGCCCCTGCCCTCCGAAAAACCCCTTTGTGTACTGTCTTAAGGTCTCATGGGCCTTACTCCTTGGCCCAATCATATCATCCTATATATCAATCTTTACCTCCGGACCATTCCGGAGCTCCTCGTCATGTCTGTGATCTCATCCGGGACTCCGAAGAACATTCGTTCACCAACATACGTAACTCATATAATACTATATTGTCAACGAACGTTAAGCGTGCGGACCCTACGGGTTCGAGAATGATGTAGACATGACCGAGACGCTTCTCCGGTCAATAGCCAATAGCGGGACCTGGATGCCCATATTGGTTCCTACATATTCTACGAAGATCTTTATCGGTCGAACCTTTATGACTACATACGTAGTTCCTTTTGTCCATCGGTATGTTATTTGCCCGAGATTCGATCGTCGGTATCTCCATACCTAGTTCAATCTCGTTCCCGGCAAGTCTCTTTACTAGTTCCGTAATACATCATCCGGTCACTAACTCCTTAGTCACTTTGCTTGCAAGCTTCTGGTGATGTTGTATTACCGAGAGAGCCCAGAGATACCTCTCCGTCATACGGAGTGACAAATCCCAGTCTCGATCCATGCCAACTCAACAGACACATTCAGAGATACCTGTAGAGCACCTTTATGATCACCCAATTACGTTGTGACGTTTGATGGCACACAAGGCATTCCTCCGGAGTCCGGGAGTTGTATGATCTCATGGTCGAAGAAACATGTATTTGACATTAAGAAAGCAGTAGCAATAAACTAGACGATCATATGCTGTGCTAACCATTGGGTCTTGTCCATCACATCATTCTCCTAATGATGTGATCACATTATCAAATAACAACTCATGTCTATGGTCAGGAAACCTTAACCATCTTTTGATCATCGAGCTAGTCTAGCAGAGGCATACTAGGGACTTGGTATTTGCTTATGTATTCACACATGTATTTAAGTTTCCAATAAACACAATTCTAGCATGAATAATAAAACTTCATCATGACTAAGGAAAAATAATAATAGCCACTTTATTATTGCCTCTAGGGCATGTTTTCAACATGCCGGACCTCTTGCCTTCGGCGTCTTGGTCTTCTTCTTCTTGCTCGGATTGGGATTGTTGTCCCAATTCCAAATGCGGTCGTGGCCTCCAATTCATACTCCATTTCGGTCGCTTGTTCTTCATTGTCATTGATCATGTTCGACAAGAACGCCTCCTACATGATTCAAATTTGCAAGCATTCATCATGAGCAAATGAACTAGTGGTCTATGCTAAAATATGATCAGACAAGAGTAAAGAAAATGTACCGACTCTTGTTCGGTCATTTCGTCAAACATGTTGAGGCAGCCCGGGCACTGCCGAAGCCCGTGCTCATCCCCGCCCGAATGAGCCGCGGCGAGTCAGACACGTCGACCGCCGGCATCTGGGTGGGCGCAAAGCTCTCCGGAATGGCCAAGCCGGCGCTCGGATCATCCTGTGTCCCAAAGGGGGCGGGCAGCGTAATCCGCATAGGCGCTCGGAGGGAAGGGGTGCAGGGATCCGGGCGCGGCGGAGGAGACAGCTGCTCCACCACGTCCGAACCTCCCTGCGTCGTCGCCGCCGCCTCCCTCCCTCGCTGCCGGCTTCGCCGCAACTTGCGGGCGATGTTCTCCGCCTTGCAAGTCGCCGACGACGACGCCACGCCTCCCACAGACGAGGCGGACCGCGTCTCTGTCGCGGCGGCGGTGTGGGTCGGGCTGGACGACATCTCCGGCGGTGGATCGGGACCGCAGGTGAGGATTGGGAGCAAGGATGGAGGGCTGGAGGCCAGCGAGGGTCCGGGCACGGAAATGGTTGGAGGGTGGCGGGAGGAGGAGAAAGGGTTTGGTTGATTTGGTGCAATTTGGAGTGGGCTCGGGTTATCGGGCCCGACGTGGCGGGCATGTCCGGGCGCGCCCGGGTGTCCCCATATCTGCCTCATATTTGAGCTGGATATGGGCGGTGCCGGTTAGCCCGGTCGTTTGAAGCCCGTTTGAGGCGCCTGTCTGAATCAAAAAATCGTGACCGAGCCTTTGAGACGAGTTTGAGGGGTCCGGTTGTGGATGCTCTACCGTCGGCACCCTCGTGCCCCACAAGATCCAACGAACCCAGAAAACTATTCTAAGCAAAAGTTGGTCGCACGCAGGAGCAGCCCGAGTTTCCGGAAGGTTCCTGCTGGGGGTTTGGTGTCGATCCACCCATACGAATGATCATGCCGTGGACGACCGAGCGGTCGACCCGCAGCGGCAGAGACCACATACACAGATATACTAGTAGTAGTACGTCCGGGGGCAGCTGGAGAACCTTTGCTTTTCCGCCGAACCAGAGGAAGCGACGGGGAATGTTGGCCGCGTGTCGGTTGGCGGGGTGGACGATGAGCATCGCGCGTTCGCGCTCCACGAATTCGATCGCCCCGCCGCTCGTGGCCTCCGTTGCACGTAGTACAACTAGTACGTGATTGATCACCGATCTCCGTTGCGGTCCACATGTTAGACATTTTGGAATGATCGAGAAGGCGTCGATTCCAGGCCGAGGGTGCGGTTTTTGCATCGCGCGAGTGAATGTGGCCAGCAGCAAAAGGATAAAAAAGGATAAAAATCAGCATGGGTTATAATATATGCGTGGCGTGAGACGGCCTGCACCACCAACACAACACATTTTCACCTACCTGGCTAGTACTCCTACTTGCAGGTTGCAACATGCTGTCACCCACCGGAAAGAACGATACGGACAGCGAAGTTTCTGTAAAAAAATTGGAAGGAGCCGAGAATTCAACGCAGTAGCACCCCATGGCAGGGCTTCCTTGCTTGTACGACGGGCTAAAGAATCAGCGGCGGCACCGGAGCCCGACAAAGCAAAGCCACGGACGACCGACCGAGCCCCGACAGCGACGGGCGGGCCGGCGTGGGCGCCAGGCGCAAACTAGTCTGGAGTACGTACTTCGAGGGGGACGAGGTTTCGTGGCCACGGATGGCTCTACGCCTCCATCGGCGCATCCCGCCGATGGCGACGCCCCGAGGGCCACCCCTCTCGAACTCGCGGCTCACGTCGGCCCTCGCGGGGCGCCACCCGTCGCGGTCGATCAACCGCAGCCACTTGTGCGGGTCGACTGCGGAGTGCGCCACCACGTGTCGACCGCGCGCCGGGCGACCACATGGCCACCGCTGCCAGCGGGCCCGGTGCGAATCGCGGGAGCGGCCGGGACGGCCGCGGTGCCTCCACGTCGCGGCGATCGGGGCGAGGATCGGACGCCGCTCGCGGCTCGCGCCCATGACCACGCAAACTGCACGTGTACGATACGGGGGGACGTGGGGGGCGGAAAAGATCTCACCACCTCTCTCGCCGCTCGATCGTCCTTAAATACGCGCCCCGGCGAGGAGAAGCACACCACGCTGCCTCGCCGTCGTCCGTCGTCGATCTCGTCTCTCCCGGCTGCAAGTCTAGAAGAGCGCGCGACGCAACCCCACCTCACCCTTACGTGCGAGCGAGCGAGCGAGAGAGAGAGAGCTAGAGAGAGAGAGAGAGAGAGAGATCTGGCCCGTGTGCTGAAGTTGGCGGAGATGTGTGGCGCCACGGCGAGGTGCGCGCTGTGCGGCGCGCCGGCGGACGTGCACTGCGCGGCCGACGCGGCGTTCCTCTGCGCGCCCTGCGACGCCAGGGTCCACGGCGCCAACTTCCTCGCCTCGCGCCACCGCCGCACGCGCCTCGCTGCGTCTAAGGAGGACGAGGAGGAGCAGGAGGCCCTGTCCGGGATGACGACGTCGAGCTCCTGCGTGTCCACCGCCGACTCCGCCACGACGACGACTCCGGCGCCAGTGGGGCGGAGGGGGAGGCCGCCGGCGGCTAAGAGACCCCGCGCGCGGGGCGAGGAGGTGCTCGAGGGGTGGGCCAAGAAGATGGGCCTTCCGGCGGGGGTGGCGCGCAGGCGCGCCGCGGCGGCCGCGCGCACGCTCCGGGCCGTGGCCGCGGCGCCGAGGAGGGTGCCGCTGCGCGTCGCCATGGCGGCCGCGCTGTGCCTGGAGGTGATGGCGGCTCACGCCGGCGGCGCCTACGAGGCCGGCGACGCGCTCCGGCGGCTGGAGGCGTGCGCGCACGTGCCGGCCAGGATCCTCGTGGAGGTGGCTTCGTCCATGGGCCGCGCGCGCGCCAGCAGACCGGCCGCCGCCGTGGACGCCGAGGAGGGCTGGGGCGAGTGCCCGTGATCCAACACACGATCTTCTCCAACAACACATGACCCGTGACTCTCATGAGAAGGCGGCTAATTAAGCTTTCTTGTTCGTTAATTTGGTAGTAGTAGTAGTATATTTCTAGAGAGTTGAGTAAAAGTTGATCAAATCTCGTTGTTAGTTAGAAGGATAGTACTAGTAGTACGATGTAATCCAAATGGATGGTGTCAGCCATGGCAGTAAAGTGGATCACATGTTGCTCAGTAGTACCATACTTCTTAGTAGTAATTTAGCTGGACTGGTTAGGCTTTTGAACTAGGTATGGATCACCATGCTGTTTGTCTCTCAACAATATCTCTACTCCTAATGAAGCAGTTGGTAGTCTCCGTTCCGGGTTTATTTTCGTCCTCACTCCCACCTATGACTTATTCACCAGAAACCGAAAAAACCTCCTCCTGAGGCCCCAACCCGTACCCATCCACGTACAAAAAAATAGACCTACGAAGGTTAACCAACGAAAAAAGACCTACCAAGATTAACCAGCGAAAAAAAACCTAATGGAGGAGTTGGTAGTCCGGTTCGGTTTATTTTCAACACTTTCCTAATGACAAAAGATCACGGATCTAACTTTCCTAGCTTAGCCAAATCAACGAATCTCTTTCATAAATGCAATTTGCTTTAGGAAACAAATAATAGATTCTTTCCTACCTTAGCCAAATCAACGAATCTCTTCCATTAATGCAATTTGTTTTAGGAAACAAATAATAGATTCTTTCCTACCTTAACCAAATCAGTGAATTTCTCTCATTAATGCAATTTGCTTTAGGAAATAAATAATAGATTTTCAGGAAACAAATAATGGATTTAATACGGTTTATTTTCAACACTTTCCTAATGACAAAAGATCACCGATCTAACTTTCCTATCTTAGCCAAATCAACGAATCTCTTTCATAAATGCAATTTGCTTTAGGAAACAAATGATAGATTCTTTCCTACCTTAGCCAAATCAACGGATCTCTTCATTAATGCAATTTGCTTTAGGAAACAAATAATAGATTCTTTCCTACCTTAACCAAATCAGTGAATTTCTCTCATTAATGCAATTTGCTTTAGGAAATAAATAATAGATTTTGAGGAAACAAATAATGGATTTAAAGAAATTCATAAGTAAACCATCTCTACTACTTATTAAAGAAGAAAACATGTACATCGCTAAGTGTACCCAGCCTAACGTACACATAACAACATAGCTCAATTATAACCACACGATCAGAATCACTTAATTTAATCTAATCCAGAGCCAAAAACGCGCTTAGCAATTTACCTGGGCGGACGAAAACTCTGCCGTACCAAACGTTCCGCGCGCCCCGCGTCGACCCCGGTACATCGTTTCCTAATCCAAGGAAAGGAAAACACAATCCGATATCGAAAGATCCCTGAATGCGGGTGAGCGACGCGGTCAACACGGGGAGGCGGCGGCATCTCGAGGGAACGGTGATGGCCAAGTTGTGGGCTCCGGCGGGGCTGCTGTGGATCTGGCGGATGGCAGCAGGATCGGGTCGACGACGGACGGCTCCGGCGAGAGTCGGAGGGACGACGGCGGCGGCTGAGCTCCTCCATGGCCTGCTGCGGTTCCAGGGAGAACAGAAGGAAGGGAGGGGAGGAAGGGCACGGCCAGCAGGCTCTCACCTCTCTTACCTCCATGCCGCCGTCGACACGACCCCCGAGCCTAGACCACGACCCATGCGACGGGACCCCGCTGATGCCGGCGGCGGTGCCGGGTTCCATGATCTATTCGACTTCATGTGTCGAATCATCAAGTCCGCACCAGCACTCCGCCGGGCCCCTCAGTGGGATCGGCGTCCGTATCAGCTCCTGCCTCTGCAAGTCAAGGGGTAGGCTGCTCGATCGCATCTCCAAGAGTCCCTCGCCGCCACAACGCCTGCAGTCGCGGACGGCCGTACCTGTCGACGGGAGCGGCTGAGCAGGGGACATCCCGCCGATCCGATGGCGGAAGGGCGAGATAATGGGCAAGTCTACCTCGGGTTGAATCTGGACACCAGCGAGCTCCTTGCAGTAAACCAGGTGCTGGACTTTTGCGTTTTGTTTATCAGGTTTGCACTGTGTGAATCACGCCGGTCCGGCTCTCACCCCTCTCTGACCTCCATGCCGCAGTTGGGCGCTCCTCCGAAACAAGATTATCGCGTCCAGGTATACAGTCCGCCACAAAACTCTCCCGTGCAGTGGGCGTACAGAAGGTACCTTCCTCTCCTGATTTTGTATATGGCAGTGTAGTACTATGTGGTTAACTGAAAACGAAGAGTAAGCAAATTAGTTCCTGTCAGAACAACTGTAGCCGGCATCGCCGCCGTCGCTTATGGAGCTCCACACCATTCCCCAATTGTACGAGAGCATGTTCAATCTTCGCCATTCTATACTATGTGCAAATGGTCAACTCTTTTCCAAACAAGAAGATATGAGGATTAGGCATATATGCCCCATAAGGTAGCTATATTCATGTGTTGTAGTGTGGATTATGGTCACGCTCTGTCTTGGACTGCAGATAGCTAGGTTAACAAAAATGGATACTCTGCATATTTTCTGAATTTTTAGTAAGGTCTACATGAATAAGGTTAGCAGTAGTTCTGACTTGGGGCACTGGTTAATTCTTCACATGCAGGAACGTGGAGAGATGGTGGGCTCCAAGCCCATGGTGATTTTATTGTGCTTGCAGCTTGAGATGTACTTGGTCCAAATGAAAATCATCATTTTGAAGGGTTAGTAGATGATGCTCAATGCCATAAACCTGCACCGATCGTCACTCATGTCATCTCATAGAAGTCTATTGAATTTTAATTAACTTTTGCTGTATGCTATCCATGATGTAAGTGGAGATAGGAAGTTCCAAAAAAATCCTGCACAATGGGGATGTGCACCAATGATTTGACAGGATAAGATGTTTGTGAAGTATGAAAAATTATGACCTAAGCAAAACTTTTATTTACATATATTCATACATACTTTGAATTTTAGAAACATGTATTGCACGTATATAGTTAGATCTTAATTTTGTTTATTATTCAAAATGCTTGTACCCACTAGATTTCTTTTTTTACCTTGAAGGAGTATTATATTACTATTATTTGGAATCCACCTTGATCCTCCACTTCTATTTTTCCTAGGCAACTTCGCATGGAATTAGGATCACTTAATAAGGTTCTGGTTTCTTTTTCAAATTCACTTGCTTTATGCATGAACCTATTATAGATTTGTTGGTGTTGATTTGCAGTAAGAGCAAATGTAATATTGTTCTCATCAATTTCTTTCATAGCATGTGTAATGCGTTATAACATCAGTTTCATTGGATTGGAAAAGGTGATAAACATGCAACCATTCTTACTGGATGATATGAATACTTCAGGAGCAATGGTGGCATTTGTTTGCACATCAGTATTCCATTATGTAGTAAAGGATATGGTCTGGTAGTCATTCTTTATTGTTATAGTTATTGTCAAATGGTGGAATATTGCTGCCTAGCAGCTCTGGTTCATGTGTGTGTGAAAAACAATGTAAAATCATTTTTGTTGCTGTAGAATCTCATGAGTCGTATGAAAAAGAAGGCTAGGATATTTATATTTTTTAATTGTTCAGCTGCTTGTGTTACAGATCTGGGCATACCTTTTGTTTGAGATAAATTTGGGCATAAATTGTCACAAATAAATGGGTGGCGTTGGGTCAAGGTTCAGGAACCCAGGGGCATCATGCTTCTTTTGAGCCACATGGGGAGAATTACATCCATGTATTAGAAAAACTAGGTGCCCGCTTAAACAGAAAAAATACAACTCTTGCTGACCGGGAGCTTCATGGTAGTGGCTAGAATTTAATCAGAGATCCATGTACAGGTTGATTGTTATGAAACCATGCGATGGAATCTTGATGTTGACAATGTCCAGAAATCTGATTCGTCAGAGACAAAATCCAACCTTAATTCCCCCATTCAGATCATGAAATATTGGGGTTAACAGTTTGCGATGTAAGATGGGTTGAGATCTGCTATACGTTAACTTTCTTTTGTTCAAATGTTTTCTTTTGTTTTGAAACCTTAATGTTTTCTGTTGTGGGGTGACAATGTCTGGGTTTATGCTAACAAGCAAGAAAAAAGTTACATGCAATGAGTTCCCAATCTTGAAATATTGAAATATTGAAGCATATCTTGGAACGACGGAGTTCCCAATCTTCATGGTAGATGATGGGACACTGGATGCTGAAGTTGCTTATTGTCTCGCGTAGAACAATAGCATGCCCTTATTTTTTGCTATGTTTTGCCTATGTTGATTACGATGGCATTGTTTTGAACATTCTATCTGTGTTGATAAAAAAGGAGATGATTTGGTATGCCCTCCTTGCAGAGGATCGAGCCTGGTCGGTTGGTTCTTGGTTGGGTGTTGTTGAGACGATCCAAGCCACCAGCAATTTGAGCTTGTCTTCATGGTGTGTAATTATATTTAGGTAGACAAAATCCCCTGATAATAGCCCAAAAAGAAGATTCGGCGTGACATGGAGATAAAGTGTTGCGTGCGGCAGGAAAGAGACAAACATATTCAGAAATCCAAACCAACAGGATGACAGTTGCGAGATGGCTAGCGAGGAGGCTGTTTGCCGAAATTGGACTTTGGATTGTTATAAAATTTCAGTTTAGACCAATTCTTGTTAAACATAACATGTTATTGTGACAACTATTATGAAAAAAATTGATTTAGATAATCAAAATGATGAAGAAATTCCTAAACTTACGTGTGCTGCACGTGCACCCTTTCCAATTTGAAGGGCTGCTTATCCGTTTTAAATCTTGAAGTTTGCACGGTCACTAATATGACCATGCTATTTTAGAGTGATAACCTTCATTTCAGGCAGTAATGAAACTTGAAATGCCAGTTGACTAACAGTAATAAACACCAAGAATACTGGTTGATGTTAATGGGAATTATGATTAGCGATGATTCATTTTATGCTCTGGTGGAACGGGTCAAGCCGGTTTGCGCGGTGAGTATTGTCCGTTATTTATTTTCATACTAACTACATATATTGTTTGTGCAGGATGGATATGAGTTGAGAAAACAGTTTTTATTATACTTGCTAAAACATCATGGGAATGAAGCTAAAGACAACTTTCCGTATATTGTGAAAGAATTTCTTAAGCGTATAACCTAGATATTAATAATTTTATAATAGATGTTTAGTTGGAACTCCATTAAGTTTGTTACATGGACATGCCGTTAATTTTTCTTTTTGGCAATTTACATTGCAAAAATGTACTTTAATTATTAAATAATTGTGTCTGTGTTATATTGTCCGTACGTGTGAAATTTAACATGCATTATCTTTATATAACTCTTGCAAACTATTTCAAGAGCCCGTGGCAACGCACGGGCATTGTACTAGTGTAGAATGGTTTATGCATGAAACTATTGTCATTTTTTTGCGGGAATATTGTTCGTTCTATTTTGCGAGGATACAAACCATGGTTCGTCATATAGAACAAGTTGCAAACCATTGTGGGAGGCAGGCAGGCAGCATCAATGGGATGTGAAAACTAACTAGATTCTTTTTCTAGAAAAAAAAACAAACATCCACAATACAATATGAAATAGACTATTCATGATGATGCAAATGATTCTGATTTGATATTGCGGATATTAATATCATTCTCTATAATCTTGGTCAAACACAAATAGGATTGATTTTTGAAAAAAATATGCACATCGCATTTGGAACTACGGGAGCAAATTCAATCATGGTGAGTCATGCCGTCATGGTAATCTCGTTTGTCAAATCGACCTTGCAAATTTCATTATTGATATTGTGATTGAGTAATACAAGTATTTCTCCCGCAAAAAAGAGAACCCAGTTATACACGACGGCGGCTTAGGGTGCCTGCATCTTCAAATTGTACATCGTATCTGTCCGAGGACCGACGAACATCAGTATACGGACTTAAATTGTATACCGTATCTGTCCGAGGACTGACGAACATCAGTATACGGACAGTGATATAGGAGCCAGGCGGCTTAGGGTATCTTCATTGGTGACCTTCAAACTATACACCGTATCCGTCCGCGGATCGATGAAGCCTAGTCTATGGGCAGTGATATAGGAGTCAGCCATCCAACCGTGGCCGCATCAATTTAATTTCAAACAACAAATATGACGAATTCCATTAAACTAAATAGAATTCAGCAAAGTTCAGACATACTTTAAATAAAATGGATGATATTTCATCCATTTAACCAAACGAAGCCTGCATCACTCAAAGTAATTATAGAAAAAGCACAATTCATCCGTAAATAGAATACAAATACCTCTAGTACAATAATAGTTCAAATTCAACGTGATAACTGGGATATTCAAAAAGTTTTTGTTTCGAATTCATCGATTCCAAATTGAACGATAATAGAACTAGAGCCGTCACATGTCGTCCCACACAGGCTGACTTTGACCTTCATCCAACAATGTATGTGCGTGAATGGCCTGCCCTCGGCCCTATCACGACAGAGCGGCATGCTTACAACGTGTAAAGGAACATCGAGTGAATGAATAAATAAACCAACATGTAGAGCAACAAGAAGCAAACCTTACGATCTCCATGGTTGACGTACCCAAGGTCCACATTGTCTCCACTCGTTTAACCGCGCCGCATAACTTTATGACGGAGTTGCAAATGGTGTACCATCAACGCAATATCTACCTCACATTGCGTTTATGGATGATCTACATGTCATAGGACACGGAGTGATTTTGCACATGAAACGAATCATCGCGCACACACTACCAAAAGACCAAGCACCTTAAGTTCCTCCCTACAAATGCCCGCAGATATGGCCAACCACGCATCGCACAACAATCCATCCTCCTTGTCGAGCACCCCACTATCATGCTTACTCTAGAAAACAACAAGAAGTTCATGTTGGGAAACGTTGCTTGGAAAACAAAAAAAATTCTACGCACACCTAATGATCTATCCATGGAGATGCATAGCAACGAGGGGGAGAGTATTTCTACGTACCCTCGTAGACCGTAAGCGGAAGCGTCTGACAACGCGGTTGATGTAGTCGAGCTTCTTCTAGCTCCGACCGATCAAGTACCGAACGTACGACACCTCCAAGTTCTGCACACATTCAGCTCGATATAATACGATATCGTCATCGAACGTTAAGCGTGTGGACCCTACGGGTTCGAGAATTATGTAGACATGACCGAGATACCTCTCCGGTCAATAACCAATAGCGGAACCTGGATGCTCATATTGGTTCCTACATATTCTACGAAGATCTTCATCGGTCGAACCGTTATGACAACATACATTATTCCCTTTGTCCATCGGTATGTAGGAACGCCCGAGATTCGATCGTTAGTATCTTCATACCTAGTTCAATCTCGTTACCGGCAAGTCTCTTTACTCGTTCCGTAATACATCATCGTGTAACTAACTTATTAGTCACTTTGTTTGCAAGGCTTCTTATGATGTGTATTACCGAGAGGGCCCAGATACCTCTCCGATACTCGGAGTGACAAATCCTAATCTCGATCTATGCCAACTCAACAAACACCTTCGGAGATACCTGTAGAGCATCTTTATAATCACTCAGTTACGTTGTGACGTTTGATAGCACACAAGGCATTCCTCCGGTATCCGGGAGTTGCATAATCTCATAGTCGAAGGAATATGTATTTGACATGAAGAAAACAATAGCAATAAAACTAAACGATCAATATGCTAAGCTAATGGATGGGTCTTGTCTATCACATCATTCTCCTAATGGTGTGATCTCATTATGAAATGACAACTCATGTCCATGGTTAGGAAACCTTAACCATCTTTGATCAACGAGCTAGTCAAGTAGAGGCTCACTAGGGACATAGTGTTTGTCTATGTATTCACACATGTATTTAGGTTTCCGATCGATACAATTCTAGCATGAATAATAAACATTTATCATGAATAAGGAAATATAAAATAACAACTTTATTATTGCCTCTAGGCCATATTTCCTTCAGTCTCCCACTTGCACTAGAGTCAATAATCTAGATTACATTGTAATGATTCTAACACCCATGGAGTCTTGGTGCTGATCATGTTTTGCTCGTGGAAGAGGCTTAGTCAACGGGTCTGCTACATTCAGATCCGTATGTATTTTGCAAATCTCTATGTCTCCCTCCTTGACTTGATCACGGATGGAGTTGAAACGTCTCTTGATGTGTTTGGTTCTTTTGTGAAATCTGGATTCCTTCGCTAAGGCAATCGCTCCAGTATTGTCACAAAAGATTTTAATTGGACCCGATGCACTAGGTATTACACCTAGATTGGATATGAACTCCTTCATCCAGACTCCTTCATTTGCTGCTTCCGAAGCAGCTATGTACTCCGCTTCACACGTAGATCCTGCCACGACGCTCTGCTTGGAACTGCACCAACTGACAGCTCCACCATTCAAAATAAATACTTATCCGGTTTGTGACTTAGAGTCATCCGGAACAGTGTCAAAACTAGCATCGACGTAACCATTTATGACGAGCTCTTTGTCACCTCCATAAACGAGAAACATATCATTGGTCCTTTTCAGGTACTTTAGGATGTTCTTGACCGCTGTCCAGTGATCCACTCCTGGATTACTTTGGTATCTCCCTGCCAGACTTATGGCAAGGCACACATCAGGTCTGGTACACAACATAGCATACATGATAGAACCTATGGCTGAGGCATAGGGAATGACTTTCATTTTCTCTCTATCTTCTGAAGTGGTCGGGCATTGAGTCTGACTCAATTTCACACCTTGCAATACATGCAAGAACCCTTTCTTTGACTGATCCATTTTGAACCTTTTCAAAACTTTATCAAGGTATGTGTTTGTGAAAGTCCTATCAAGCATCTTGATCTATCTCTATAGATCTTGATGCCCAAAATATAAGCAGCTTCACCGAGGTCTTCCATTGAAAAACTTTTATTCAAGTATCCTTTTATGCTATCCAGAAATTCTACATCATTTCCAATCAATAATATGTCATCCACATATAATATTAGAAATGCTATAGAGCTCCCACTCACTTTCTTGTAATACAGGCTTATCCGAAAGTCTGTATAAAACCATATGCTTTGATTACCTCATCAAAGCATATATTCCAACTCCGAAATGCTTGCACCAGTCCATAGATGGATCGCTGGAGCTTGCACACTTTGTTAGCACCTTTAGGATCGACAAAACCTTCTGGTTGCATCATATACAACTATTCTTTAAGAAATCCATTAAGGAATGCAGTTTTGACGTCCATTTGCCAGATTTCATAATCATAAAATGCGGCAATTGCTAACATGATTCGGACGGACTTAAGCATCGCTACGGGTGAAAAGGTCTCATCGTAGTCAACCCCTTGAACTTGTCGAAAACCTTTTGCGACAAGTCGAGCTTTGTAGATAGTAACATTACCATCGGTGTCAGTCCCCTTCTTGAAGATCCATTTATTCTCTATGGCTCGCCGATCATCGGGCAAGTCCACCAAAGTCCACACTTTGTTCTCATACATAGATCCTATCTCAGATTTCATGGCCTCAAGCCATTTATCGTAATCTGGGCTCATCATAGCTTCTTCATAGTTCATAGGTTCGCCATGGTCTAGTAACATGACTTCCAGAATAGGATTACTGTACCACTCTGGTGCGGATCGTGCTCTGGTTGACCTACGAGGCTCAGTAGTAACTTGATCTGAAGTTTCATGATCATCATCATTAGCTTCCTCTCTAGTTGGTGTAGGCATCACGGGAACGTTTTCTCTGATGAGCTACTTTCCAAATTGAGAGAAGGTACAATTACCTCATCAAGTTCTACTTTCCTCCCACGCACTTCTTTCGAGAGAAACTCCTTCATAGGAATGTTCCATTCTTGGCAACAAAGATCTTGCCTTCGGATCTATGGTAGAAGGTGTACCCAATTGTTTCCTTAGGGTATCCTATGAAGACGCACTTCTGTGATTTGGGTTCGAGCTTATCAGGATGAAGCCTTTTGACATAAGTTTCGCAACCCCAAACTTTAAGAAACGACAGCTTAGGTTTCTTGCCAAACCACAGTTCGTACGGTGTCATCTCAACGGATTTAGATGGTTCCCTATTTAACGTGAATGCAGCTGTCTCTAATGCATAACCCCAAAACGATAGTGGTAAATTGGTAAGAGACATCATAGATCACACCATATCTAATAAAGTGCGGTTACGACGTTCAGACACACCATTACGCTGTGGTGTTCCAGGTGGCGTGAGTTGTGAAACTATTCCACATTGTTTTAAATGAAGGCCAACTCGTAACTCAAATATTCGCCTCAGCGATCAGATCGTAGAAACTTTATTTTCTTGTTACGATAATTCTTCACTTCACTCTGAAATTCTTTCAACTTTTCAAATGTTTCAGACTTGTGTTTCATTAAGTAGATATACCCATATCTGCTCAAATCAACTGTGAAGGTCAGAAAATAACGATACCCGCCGCGTGCCTCAACACTCATCGGACCGCATACATCAGTGTGTATTATTTCCAATAAGTCATTGGCTTACTCTATTGTTCTGGAGAACGGAGTTTTAGTCATCTTGCCCATGAGGTATGCGAGGGAGTCCTGGACTATGGGGTCCTTGGGTGTCCGGGCTATGCGATATGGGCCGGACTGATGGGCCGTGAAGATACAAGGTAGAAGGCCTTCCCCCGTGTCCGGATGGGACTCTCCTTTGCGTGGATGGCAAGCTTGACGCCCGGATGTTTGGTTTCCTTTGTCTGTAAACCGACTCTGTACAACCCTAGGCCCCTCCGGTGTCTATATAAACCGAGGGTTTAGTCCGTAGAGGCAATCACAATCATACATGCTAGACATCTAGGGTTTAGCCATTACGATCTCGAGGTAGATCAACTCTTGTAACCCCCATACTCATCAAAGTGAATCAAGCATGAAGTAGGGTATTACCTCCATTAAGAGGGCCCGAACCTGGGTAAACAACGTGTCCCCCGTCTCCTGTTACCTTCGATCCTCAGACGCACAGTTTGGGACCCCCTACCCGAGATCGGCTGGTTTTGACACCGACATTGGTGCTTTCATTGAGAGTTCCACTGTGTCGTCGGTAGAAGGATTGATGGCTCGTTTGATCATCAACAACGGTGCTGTTTCCGGGGAGACCTTCCTCCCCGGTCAACTTTTTGTATTCGACGGCTTCGCTTTATGCGCCGATTCAGTTGGTCGCCTTGAGCAGATCGACAGCTACGCCCCCGGTTATCAGATCAGACTTGGGAGCCTGAATTACGTCGCTGATATCCGAGGAGACTTAATCTTCGAAGGGTTCACGGCCTCAACCACTATTCCTCGTCTCCAAGGAGGCAACCCATCGGATCCGTCATCAGACGCTGCTCGAAGGCCAACCACTATCCCTGCGCTGGCCATAGATCCAGAGCAGGTCACCGAACATAGGGGGGCAGAAGAAATTCCCCCCGAGGTGAAAACAGTGAATATGATATACGCTACACATATCACCAAGAGGGAGCACAAGCGTGCGCTAAGGGACGTCTACGCCGTAGAGCTGGTTGCCCCAAAATTCAACCCCTGGTCGGCCTGTCCGATCACCTTTAATCGTAAGGATCACCCGACCAGTATCCATCATGGAGGTTCGGCAGCCTTGGTCCTTGATCCAATCATCGACGCATTCCATCTGACCCGAGTCCTTATGGACGGTGGTAGCAGTCTTAACTTGCTTTATCAAGACACGATCCACAAAATGGGTATTGACCCATCAAGAATCAAGCCTACTAATACTACCTTTAAAAGAGTAATACCTGGTGTAGAAGCCCGCTGCATGGGCTCAATAACATTGGAAGTGGTCTTCGGTTCGCCGGACAACTACCGAAGCGAAGACTTGATCTTCAACATCGTCCCCTTCCGCAGTGGTTATCACGCACTGCTCGGACGAACCGCCTTCGCTCGCTTCAACGCGGTCCCGCATTATGCTTACTTAAAGATCAAAATGCCCGGACCCCGCGGCGTCATTACAATTAATGGAAACATGGAGCGCTCCCTCCGTACCGAGGAGCACACCGCGGCCCTCGCGGTCGAGGTACAGAGCGGCGCTATCAAGCCGCACACTTCATCGGCCATCAAGCCACCAGACTATGTTAAACGAGTCCGGCCCACTCTGCACGATGACAACTCGGCGACTCCAGAGCTAGACTAGCAGTTTTTCCTCCGTCGATCGCCACACACATCCGTGGCACTTGTGCCACGTGTGCATAATTACGCACTCAAAATACCTTGGGCAATGACGGAGGCACAATACGGATAGGTCTATAGTACGGTTCGACCCTATGTGACCTAGGCTTTCTTCCTTTGATCCTTTTTTCTTTTTTCCTTTTCAATACCACAGCTGCATTAAAACGTAGCTACTCCACGGTCGTACAAGGACTCTTTCCGAGCCCGGTTTCGTACAGACAACCGTGGGCCATTCCTCTCAAGGAATCTCTCCTTCAAAGGCGAAAGCAACGCAGACGTGCGGCAGGGTGTCCAAAGGATCATCAAGACCACCTTTTCTGTTTAGGACTTGTATACAACTTTCCCTTGTTAACAAATTCTCGGCATGTAAAATTGCCTTGATGCTTATGGCACCCTCTGTAAGAACACGTTTTGACGTATCAATCAGACTATAATGGAAACAATTTTGCCCAACCTTATTTGGTATTGGCTTATTTCCTAATCTGTATTCCCTCTTCACGTCAGATTGGCATATACACTTCGCAATGGCTTACAATGCCAGGGGCTCTATTCGGCCACATATTTTTTCTTTTTTTCCAAAAAAAAGAAGTCCGGACAGTTTTATAGTATACTTCGGTGTCCCGAATATGGCATTATATGCATCGGCTTCGAATCATGTCTTTGGTCAATAGTTGGGTTGCCCGGCTCCTGTGGTTACCACCTTACGTTCCGCTTGTTCAGCTAAGGTAGTAAAGGGAGAACTACTGCGATTGTGTTTCTGGCTCGTCCGGTCAAACACCTCAGTAGAGAAAGCCGAGAACTGACTGTCATGATGTGGCGAGAGTTGGTCAGCTATTCGGCGACTTAATATAAATCTCTTGCGATTTCTTCTGTATTATACGAAGGACTGGCTTCGGTTCAGTCACGCGCCTAAGGCATCCCAGTGCGGACAGCCGCATACGCACCAGGGCCTAGTACTTAGCCCCACCGCCAAACTCCTATGGCTAAGTGAACTGCTAAAGCCGCATCGTCTGATTGCCTGGTTCGCTACGTAGTCACCTCCTTTACGGACCAAGACGTTGGGTCAAGAGTGATTATACGTTATTCCGAACACCCCCGTAGCATCCACGTGGGGGCTGAAGCCGACGACTGGCAAACTTTTAGAATAATAAAATACGGCCGCACAAGAGGTAAGTAGTTTAGATAAAAGCATAGATATATTACAAGGCCTTGGTTCATAATACAACGTCTGGACAGCTCGGATACATTCACTCAAATATGACATCCTTTGAACATTGGCCCTCTATTAATCGGGCGCCCTCCAAGACGTCTTCAAAATACCGCTCTGGCTTGCGGTGGTCCTTGCCTTCGGGTGGGCCCTCTACCGCCACGACGACGGCCTTCATCTTCGCCCAGTGCATCTTGACACGGGCAAAGGCCATCCACGCATCTTCTATGCACGCAGAGCGCTTGACAGAGTCAATGCGGGGCAGCGCGTCAGCGAGTCACTTCAGCAGGCCAAAGTAACTGCTAGGAATGGATTCGGCTGGCCAGAGCCGGACTATGACGTACTTCATGGCCAGACCGGACATCCTATGCAGCTCCGCCAGTTGCATCATCTGGTCGTTCAACAGCGCTGGACGCTCTGGCGCCAGGTACTGTGACCAAAAGAGCTTCTCCATCGTGTTCCCCTCTTGGGCCCGGAAATACTATGCGGCGTCGATAGCGCTCTTCGAAAGATCCGCAAAGGCATCTGGAGAACTCCATAGTCGAGTAAGCAAGGCATACTTCTGACCGCTAAATTTACTCGTCAAAAGAAAGGGCTTACCAGCCGCTATCTGTCCGGCCTGCTTGATCTCCTCGCGAGCCGCCTGGGACTCGGTCCGCGCCTCCTTGGCCCCCTGGAGAGCCTTGGCGAGATCGGCCGCTTGGGCCTTATTCTTCTCTTCCAAGGCCTCGCACTTGCCGGCGACATCCTTGAGCTCTTGCTCCACTTCGGTCACCCGCTCCTCGTACCGGTGGCGGGAAACCTGCTCGGCCTTTGTCGTGGTGGGCGCACGGCAGATGCCAAGGGATGGCTAAAGATAGGAGGAGGCTCGAGGGCACTGGTGGGCTCCAGAGGCGAGGTCGGCATGAGCGAGCGTGGGACGCAAGACATACCCAGGTTCGGGGCTCTCCGGAGAGATAACACCCCTAGTCCTGCCGAGTGTGGTTGATATGCGGCAGTACAGAGTTGCTCCTAGAGCTGTATGAAGAAGAAGGAGGGCAGACCAGGGCTTAGGCTGCTCCCTCTCCTCGGGTGTGGGTGTTGCTTGCAGTGGTTCTCTCTATTGTCTACTTGCTTGCCCGTGTGCATGAGGGCTCCTGGGGGGTTTTATAGACCAACCCCCCAGGGGTACAATGGTAATGTTACAAGGCCGTGGGGCCAGGTTGTCATCGTCCGGGAAGCCGGTGCTGGGACCCGCCGGGTGTCAGGGCTCGCCGGGTTCTCCGGGCGCGGGCCTCGCGTACCTAGGGGCACTGTTCGCCGTCTTGTCGATCGTCAGGGAGTGGCCGGGTTGAGTCGGGTACAGTGATGCTCCATCAGGTCGCCGCTTGCTGGCGTCAGCAGTGACGATGGGCGCACTGTTGCCACGCAGGCCCTGGTCAGCGGGTAGGTGGGGCACTGTTGCCACGCTCCGGCTGACCAGAGGCATGGGCGGGGCACTGTTGCCTCGGTCATCAGTGGATGGAGACTCGTCCCATCGTACGGCCTGGATGGGATGGGAGCTGACCCGAGGCCGAGTTGGCGAACACGCCAAAGGGGAGCTGGTTTGTTGGAGAAGTCTTGGTGTGCTAGGTTCGGCTGCCTTGAGGTGGTCGTTGGGGCTGGGTTGAGGAGTTTGGCCGGGTCGAGGGGCTTGGCCGGGTTGAGCGACCCGGCCAAGCACGAGCTGGCTTGAGGGGCGATGCTGGGCCCGTTGTTTTTGAAAAGGATCCGGGTTCCGTTGCCTACCCGGGGTTCATCCCCCCTACAGTACTCCCCGAAGCTGCGAAGGTCCGCCGTCTTCGGATGGGAGGGCCTTCGCAGTTTCCCCCCTTCTGAGGAGGCGCATTTTGTGACCGTCGGGTCCGGCAACACCCACTGTGTGCCGGCCGGAAGCCGGATCGCGGCACCCCGGCTGGGGCGGGAAACCAAAGGGTCCATCGAATCTCGAGGCAATCTTTTGGGCTTCGCGCGGGCTCCACGTGGTGCCCGGGAGCCGGAGGGGCCTGACAGGCCACGCGCGTGATGAGACGGGGCGACGCGCTGGGGCCCGCCGCCGCGCACCCTCGACCCACGCGCGCAGATTTATTGCGGCATCCGCAAGTCGGTTGCCCTTCTCCGGGCAGTTATTGTGCGCGTACGTGCGCAGTTATTGCGGGGAAGTGGGACGGGCGAGCGCAAAGGATCCCACTTCCCCACGTTCGAACTGTGGTTTATAAATTGGGGGAGGGGAGCGGCGGAAACCATTCTCGCTCGCACTCCCCTGCCTCTTCATCCTCCTTCTGCTTGTTGCGACCGCCGCGTGCTGCGACGCCCACCGCTTCGAGCAGAGCTTCATCGCCGTTCTTCTTCCTTCCTTTTCTTCGTCTTCGTCGATGGCGCTGCCGTCGGGCTCATGGATGGGCTCGACCGTCACCATGGACGACATCACCTACCTCCGCACCACCAAGCGCTTGCCGGGGGAGACAGGGGTTGCCGTGCGCTTGCCACAGGGCGAGTGGGAGACGCGGCCCGAGGGTACGAAGCGCGTGGTTTTTTACCCGCACTTCAAGCGCGGGTTCGGCCTTCCCGCGAGCACCTTCTTCCGCGACTTCCTGGAGTTCTTCGGGCTCTAGCCCCATCATCTTGGCGCCGGCGCCATCGTGCAGCTTTCGGTCTTTGTCTCCCTCTGTGAGGGGTACTTGGGGGTCGAGCCTTCGATCAATCTCTGGGTGCACTTCTTCTCCTTGAAGCAGCAGGGGCCGAGGGGCGGGGAGATGTCCGACTGCGGGGCCGCCGTCATCACCAAGCGGTCGGGCGCTGACTGCCCCAAGATGCCGCTGGAGGATTCTGCCAAGAAATGGCAGAACTCCTTCTTCTACGTCCGCAATCTCAGCGCGGACCATATCAACTTGCCGCCCTTCGTCAACTCGCCGCCGTGGGGGAAGCAGAACTGGGGTTATTACCCCAAGCACCCGTCGTAGGAGGTCCTCAACCTCTGCCAGCGGGTGTTGGAGATGAAGGCGCAGGAAGGGCTCATCGGCACCGACCTCATCACCGCCTTCATCAGGCGCCGAGTGCTGCCGCTGCATCAGTACAGACACCTCATCGGTCAGATGACCGGTCTTCAGGACCCCGACCGCATGTCGAACTTGCGGGTGGGGGCGGATCAGGTCACCCGCCGGGTCAACGACATCTCCAAGGCCAACCTGCGGAACGACTGGGAGTTCGGGAAACCTCCGTACAGCCAGGCGAACCCGGCACCCGTGGTGAGTCCCTCGTCCCCATACTTTGCTGCCGCCCATCTTCTTGTTCACCCCGACGCGACGCGGGAGGTGCTTCTGAATGCCATCCGGCATCCTTACGACTGGGCGCCGATGCAGGTGGCGCGGGCCGTCTCGGAGGAACCCGCAACCCACGGCGGAGGCGAGGAGGCGGCCACTGATGTCGGCGCGGGGCATCATATGGGTAAGCTTTGTCTTCTGTATTTCTTAAGTTGCTGGGTGTGAGGCGGCGCTGGGGGTGCTGACGCAAGTCGTTTGACGTAGTGGCGCTGGGCGGAGGAGGCGGCGGTGCGGCTGGAGCCAGGTCGTCGCGGGGGCGCCAGCGGTGAGCCGGCCACACGAGAAGGACAACGTCGCGCCGCGGGCCCGGCCGTGAAGCCCGTGGCGAACCCGGCCGGGGGCGTGAAACCGCCAGCCAAGAGGAGGCGCGGCGCTCCGCAGGAGAGGCCGACGAGGCCTGCCATCTGGTGGTTCCCGGGTAAGTCCCTTTCTTGCTTGTGTCCAAGTGGCCGAGCGGCTCTGCTTGGTTTTCATGTGTTGACTTTGCTTTGAGCTTCAGGTCGCCGATCTCATTAGCGCTGGCGGCGGATGATGCTGCGTCCGTCGAGGGCGCCGCGTTCCGGAGGACCCGGACAAGTGCCGGCGACGAGGAGGAGGAGCCGGTGGATCCAGATCTCGGCCTGGACCCGGCCGACACCGAAGGCCTGGCCTGGCGGGACCGGAATCGGGCCGAGGCCGAGTTGGAGGCGGCATCGACCCAGGCCTGGGTTAATGCCGTGGCGACGTGGGCGCGAGCCGGCGAGGAGCCGGCATGGCCGGAGATGCCGGTGGGGACGGTGGTGGCGGCGACGGTCTTCGAGCCGTCGTCGGAGGGGGAGCGCCGCCAAAGAAGCCGTGCGGACGTGATGGACCTCGACCGGGAGGTGGTGGTTGTTGGGGACGACACCCCGCCACGGACCAACGTGGTCGAGCGGGCGGGGACCGATGGAGGCGGCGACGACGCCGTCTTGGAGGGAGCGCCACGGACGGCGCCGGAGGGGGCGCCTCGAGCGTCGACGAGCGAGGCACCGCAGGCTGCCTCGGCCGCCGAGCCGGCGATGGTGCAGGAGAGGGCGCCGTACGAGGTGTCGGCGAGAGCGTCGGAGAAGGCGCCGACCGCCGAGGAGGCGGTCAGCGGAGAGCAAGCCCTGGTGCTCAGGCTGGGGGGTCGCCGGGCCACCGGGTCGCAGCCGGCTCGGGGCGTGTCCGGCGAGGTCTACGGGCCCCAGACCCAGGAGGAGGCGGCGATGGCCACCGTGAGTCGGCGCCTGCGAGGACGCACAGACAGGATCCAGGCCTTTGCCCAGGCCGAGCTGGAGCAGACGCGGGAGCTGGAGCGCGCCGTGCACGTAAGTTTTCTCTTGTCTGTTTTTTCTTCTGGTTGCTTCTTCCGTGTGGGAGCGCGCTTGCGCACCCACTGGTTGTAGCCCTCGAGATTCGGGCCAACTGTGTAGCAGTTGGGTCGAATCTTAAACTGCTGCCTTGTGCTGATAGTTGCCGCTTGCAGCAACTGGACTCCTACCGCGTCAGCGTCTTCAACCGGCTCCTGGACAAGCACCGGGAGCTCAAGGAGCAGCTCGCCGCCAAGGAGGAGGAGCTCCGCATTGTGGCAGGTATTCTTCTTTCGCGTGCTCTTTTCTAGTGGGGGCGCGCTAGCGCACCCAATGGGTGTAGCCCCCGAGATTCGGGCCAACTGTGTAGCAGTTGGGTCGAATCTTAAACTGGTACTTTGGTTTTGAATCTCTCTTTGGCAGCCGAGGTGCTGTCTTGGAGAACCCGGCTGATCCAAGCCGGCTTCCATTACGACCGGCTTGTTGCGGATGCGGGCCGGCTTGGGGCCGAGGTGGTGGAGTGCTACCTCTTGAGCATAGCGTTGGTTTTCCCTTGAAGAGGAAAGAGTGATGCAACAAAGTAGCGTAAGTATTTCCTTCAGTTTTTGAGAACCAAGGTATCAATCCAGTAGGAGGCCACGCTCAAGTCCCTCGTACCTACACAAACAAATAAGAACCTTGCAACC
Organism: Triticum aestivum; assembly: GCF_018294505.1. NCBI lineage: Eukaryota > Viridiplantae > Streptophyta > Magnoliopsida > Poales > Poaceae > Triticum > Triticum aestivum. The sequence goes on along the minus strand of NC_057814.1, from coordinate 590,359,466 downwards.
AACGCGATAAAGGGGTTGTCAATCCCTTCACGACCACTTGCAAAAGTGAGATCTGATAGAGATGATAAGATAATATTTTTTGGTATTTTTATGATAAAGACTAAAAGTAAAGAGAGCAAAATAAAGTAGATCAAAAACTTATATGATGGAAAATAGACCCGGGGGCCATAGGTTTCACTAGTGGCTTCTCTCAATATAGCATAAGTATTACAGTGGGTGAACAAATTACTGTCGAGCAATTGATAGAATTGAGCATAGTTATGAGAATATCTAGGCATGATCATGTATATAGGCATCACGTCCGCGACAAGTAGACCGACTCCTGCCTGCATCTACTACTATTACTCCACACATCGACCGCTATCCAGCTTGCATCTAGAGTATTAAGTTCATAAGAACGGAGTAACGCTTTAAGCAAAATGACATGATGTAGAGGGATAAACTCAAGCAATATGATATAAACCCGGAAAATACAAAGGAGAACCTGGGTACCAGCGCACCCTATATGCAAAAAAAATTAGTAATTCAAAAAAGTTCAAAAAATCCCGAAACTTCTTTTGTATATAGCGTTTTTTGCCGAATCTTCGACCCAGGATACAACAAAAGTCTTTCTCTGACGAATCTTTTTATATGACTACAATATTTGATCATGTTTGATACCAAAGAAGTTTCGGGATTTTTTGAACTTTTTTGAATTACTAATTTTTTTTGCATATAGGGTGCGCTGGTACCCAGGTTCTCCTTTGTATTTTCCGGGTTTATATCATATTGCTTGAGTTTATCCCTCTACATCATGTCATTTTGCTTAAAGCGTTACTCCGTTCTTACGAACTTAATACTCTAGATGCAAGCTGGATAGCGGTCGATGTGTGGAGTAATAGTAGTAGATGCAGGCAGGAGTCGGTCTACTTGTCGCGTTACTCCGTTTCTTGTCCAAAAACGCTATATAGTTATGACTATACACGCTATATTATCATCATAAACTTCTCTTTTTTTCCCTGAAGTCAAAGTGAATCATTTCTTGTCCAAACTTTTTATACGAGCACAATACCTAATCATGTTTGATTCCAAAAAAGATTTATATATTTTTGAACTTTTTTTGAATTACTAAATTTTTTGGCGCATATAGGGTGCGCCAGAACCCGAGAGCACCAAGTTCCCGTCCATATAAACCCCATCTTTTTTTCCTCGATGGCAAAAATACAATACGTGTCGTTTCCCTTTCTGTCACTGGGATCGAGCACCGCAAGATTGAACCCAAAGCTAAGCACTTCTCCCATTGCAAGAAAGATCAATCTAGTAGGCCAAACCAAACTGATAATTCGAAGAGACTTGCAAAGATAACCAATCATCCATAAAAGAATTCAGAGGAGATTCAAATATTGCTTATAGATAATCTTGATCATAAACCCACAATTCATCGGATCTCGACAAACACACCGCAAAAGAAGATTACATCGAATAGATCTCCAAGAGAATCGATGAGAACTTTGTATTGAGATCCAAAGAGAGAGAAGAAGCCATCTAGCTAATAACTATGGACCCGAAGGTCTGAGGTAAACTACTCACACATCATCGGAGAGGCTATGGTGTTGATGTAGCAGCCCTCCGTGATCAATGCCCCCTCCGGCAGAGCGCCGGAAAAGGCCCCAAGATGGGATCTCATGGGTACAGAAGGTTGCGGCAGTGGAAATAGGGTTTCGTGGTGCTCCTGGATGTTTTCGGGGTACGTAGGTATACATAGGAGGAAGAAGTAGGTCGGTGGAGCTACGAGGGGCCCACGAGGGTGGGGGCGCTCCCAGGGGCAGGCGCGCCTCCCTGCCTCGCGGCCTCCTCGTTGATTTCTTGACGTCCATTCCAAGTCCTCTTGATCACGTTTGTTCTGAAAATCACGTTCCCGAAGGTTTCATTCCGTTTGGACTCCGTTTGATATTCCTTTTTTGCGAAACACTGAAATAGGCAAAAAAACAGCAATCTGGGCTGGGCCTCCGGTTAATAGGTTAGTCCCAAAAATAATATAAAAGTGTATGATAAAGCCCATCAAACATCCAAAACAGATAATATAATAGCATGGAACAATTAAAAATTATAGATATGTTGGAGACGTATCATGGAGGCGAAGGCGGCGGCGATGGGAGCCCGCCAGGCGCTTGATGAAGCCAGCCGGCTGCAGGAGCAGCTGGCGGGCGACAAGAGCCGTCTCGAGGCCAAGGTGGAACGCCTCAAGGCGGAGGCCGCCAAGGTTGTGGAGGCGCAACAGGCCCTTGCCGAGGCCGACCAGCAATGCGGCAAGCTGGCCAACGATAAGGGCCAGCTCCAGGCCGAGGTGGAGCACCTCAAGGGTCTGGTAGCTGCGGCGGAGGAGACCCGTCAGGGGGAAACCCGTCGCCGCGAGGAGGCCGAGAAGACGACTGAGGCCAAGGACACCGAGTTGAAGGCAGCCCTTGCCAAGGTCGCCGACCTGGAGAAGGCGCTGCAGGAGCATGACCGCACCATTGCCCGGGAGCGGCGCGGTACGTTGCTCGAAGCGCAGTACCTGGAAGAGTCCTTCTCCAGTAAGTGTCTTTGTTGGGTTCTGCCGGGTTGGGAACCCGGCTTCTTGTCCTTGGTGATTTTTTCTGATTCACTTCGCTTTCTAGTAGGGTCCTTCCCGGAGACGCGCCAGCTGGCGGAGGAAGCCGTCCGCTTTTAGCGCGACCCGCTGGGAGTCGTCGGCTCCGGGACAGACCCGCGGGTAGCTTGGACCTTCGCGGAGATCGTGACCGCCACCGAGGCTCGTCTGTGAGTCTTGAGCGAGCAGATGGGGCGGCTCTCTGAGGCCTGCGCGACAATGACGGCGGCCCTGTGGTCGGGCTCCGTTGCGCCAAAAAGCTTCACGCGGCTGGCGCGGTGGTTGGAGGCGGGACCGGATCGGCTCCACGACTGGCGCGTTTCTGCCGCTCGTGCTGGTGCTGAGATGGCGCTCCGGTTTGCAATGTCTTGGCATCCGGACCTGTTGTTGGATGCGTTGATGGGCCAGCGAGCCGGCTCGGAGAGCCAGCTGCAGGCGGAGGCCGGACGGATCGCTGCTCGGGCCAGTTACATCGCCGGGTTCGCCTTCCTTGACGAGTTTCGGCCGGAGCGGGTGGAGGATGGTGGAGTCGTGCCTGTCGATGACTACGGCCTGCTTCTGGATGACCCGGAGGGCAGCTCCGAGGAGACGGGTGTCCACCGTGATGCGGGTGTTGAGGAGGACATCGACACTTCGGCGAACCCGGAGGCCACCGAGGGGGAGCCATCTGTCGCGCGACCCGACGCTGGAGATGCCTGAGGCTGCCCTGCTTTGACTTAGTATAATTCTCTGTTAGGTAGCAGGTCCACCCACCCACTAGGGGTGCTTTGGGTGTAATGAATTCTGGCATTGGGCCTATTTAAATTTGAACTTGTGATGTGTAAATTTCGTGAATGTTTGCGCCTTTTTTGTTCATCTTTTGAGCCGTTTTCTTGTGACTTTCCCCTCTTGCCCCCCCCCTATGTGAGTCTGACGGCCGAGGCTCTGGTCCGTGACAAGGAGTTCGGCCTTTGAGAGGAGCGCGCGGTACTTAGGCCTTCGAAACGTTGAGCGCGAGCAAAACACCCACTGGGCCAGCTGGCGGCGATCCGGCGAAGCTGGTTGGCGAGCAGCCGGTCGTCCGGGTATTAAAAAGTGGCGGGGCCGGGTTGGGTAACCCGGCGGTCCTTGACTTAGTGTTCGTGGCGCGCTGGTGCTTTGACCCGTTGTGCTTGCCAGCTGACAGCCGAAGCCGGTTCTGTGGCCTAGGGCGAAGTGGGGGACCGCGACAACCTTAACGCGTCAGGAAACAGTAAGGCAGGAGGCGGGTGGTGACTAAGCCGGCCAGCCCCCGAGCCCCCGGGTCGAGCGAGTCGAACCGGTGGCCGGGTTGGTAATGCACAAAAGTAGGAGACACGAACAGCTTGGTCGGAACAGGGCAGCCCCCGAGCGTCGTTCGGGGACTCCGTAGTTTCCATATGATTACAAAAGGCAGCGATACATACGTGCACACAACTAACTGTAAAACGGGCGGAGGAGTTCCGCGTTCCATGGCCGGGTTGTTTCTTCGCCGGCGGTGTCTCTCTTGCGCTTGTTTGGCTTGCGGGCGTCGATGAGGTAGTAGGCGTTGCGGTCGCACAAGGCCTTGTTGACGATGAATGGGCCCTCCCATGTGTTGGAAATATGCCCTAGAGGCAATAATAAATTGGTTATTATTATATTTCCTTGTTCATGATAATCGTTTATTATCCATGCTAGAATTGTATTGATAGGAAACTCAGATACATGTGTGGATACATAGACAACACCATGTCCCTAGTAAGCCTCTAGGAGACTAGCTCGTTGATCAATAGATGGTTACGGTTTCCTGACCATGGACATTGGATGTCGTTGATAACGGGATCACATCATTAGGAGAATGATGTGATGGACGAGACCCAATCCTAAGCCTAGCACAAGATCGTGTAGTTCGTTTGCTCAGAGCTTTTCTAATGTCAAGTATCATTTCCTTAGACCATGAGATTGTGCAACTCCCGGATACCGTAGGAATGCTTTGGGTGTACCAAACGTAACAACGTAACTGGGTGGCTATAAAGGTACACTACAGGTATCTCCGAAAGTGTCTGTTGGGTTGGCACGAATCGAGACTGGGATTTGTCACTCCGTGTAAACGGAGAGGTATCTCTGGGCCCACTCGGTAGGACATCATCATAATGTGCACAATGTGACCAAGGAGTTGATCACGGGATGATGTGAGTTACGGAACGAGTAAAGAGACTTGCCGGTAACGAGATTGAACAAGGTATCGGGATACCGACGATCGAATCTCGGGCAAGTAACATACCGATAGACAAAGGGAATTGCATACGGGATTGATTGAATCCCCGACATCGTGGTTCATCCGATGAGATCATCGTGGAACATGTGGGAGCCAACATGGGTATCCAGATCCCGCTGTTGGTTATTGACCGGAGAACGTCTCGGTCATGTCTGCATGGTTCCCGAACCCATAGGGTCTACACACTTAAGGTTCGATGACGCTAGGCTTATAGGGAAAGTATATACGTGGTTACCGAATGTTGTTCGGAGTCCCGGATGAGATCTCGGACGTCACGAGGAGTTCCGGAATGGTCCGGAGGTAAAGATTTATATATGGGAAGTCCTGGTTTGGTCATCGGAAAAGTTTCGGGTGATATCGGTAATGTACCGGGACCACCGGGAGGGTCCCGGGGGTCCACCAAGTGGGGCCACCAGCCTCAGAAGGCTGCATGGGCCAAGTGTGGGAGGGGACCAGCCCCAGGTGGGCTGGTGCGCCCCCCCACCAAGGCCCAAGCGCATGGGAGAGTGGGAGGGGGCAAACCCTAGGTCCAGATGGGCCTTGAGGCCCACCCTAATGGCGCCCCCCGTCTCCTCCCCTTGGCCGCCCCCCTTGGATGGGATCTAGGGCTGGCCGCCTCCTCTTGGGGTGGGAACCCTAGAGGGGGGCGCAGCCCCCTCCCCCCTATATATAGTTGAGGTTTGGGCTGCCCAAGACACATGAGAACGTCTCTCTTTCGGCGCAGCCATACCCCTCTCCCTCCTCCTCCTCTCCCGCGGTGCTTGGCGAAGCCCTGCGGGATTGCCACGCTCCTCCATCACCACCACGCCGTCGTGCTGCTGCTGGATGGAGTCTTCCCCAACCTCTCCCTCTCTCCTTGCTGGATCAAGGCGTGGGAGACGTCACCGGGCTGCACGTGTGTTGAACGCGGAGGCACCGTTCTTCGGTGCTTAGATCGGAATCAACCGCGATCTGAATTGCTACGAGTCCGACTCCTTCATCCGCGTTCTTGCAACGCTTCCGCATCGCGATCTACGATGGTATGTAGATGCACTCCCCTTCCCCTCGTTGCTAGATTACTCCATAGATTGATCTTGGTGATGCGTAGAAAATTTTGAATTTCTGCTACGTTCCCCAACAGTGGCATCATGAGCTAGGTCTATGCATAGTTTCTATGCACGAGTAGAACACAAAGTAGTTGTGGGCGTCGATGTTGTCAATTCTTCTTGCCGCTACTAGTCTTATCTTGTTTCGGCGGCATTGTGGGATGAAGCGGCCCGGACCGACCTTACACGTACGCTTACGTGAGATAGGTTCCACCGACTGACATGCACTAGTTGCATAAGGTGGCTAGCGGGTGTCTGTCTCTCCCACTTTAGTCGGAACGGATTCGATGAAAAGGGTCCTTATGAAGGGTAAATAGAAATTGGCATATCACGTTGTGGTTTTACGTAGGTAAGAAACGTTCTTGCTAGAAACCTATACAAGCCACGTAAAAACTTGCAACAACAATTAGAGGACGTCTAACTTGTTTTTGCAGCATGTGCTATGTGATGTGATATGGCCAGAAGATATGATGAATGATATATGTGATGTATGAGATTGATCATATTCTTGTAATAGGGATCACGACTTGCATGTCGATGAGTATGACAACCGGCAGGAGCCATAGGAGTTGTCTTTATTTTTTGTATGACATGCGTGTCATTGAATAACGCCATGTAAATTACTTTATTTTATGTCTAAGCACGTTAGCCATAGAAGTAGAAGTAATCGTTGGCGTGACAACTTCATAAAGACACAATGATGGAGATCATGATGATGGAGATCATGGTGTCATGCCGGTCACGAAGATGATCATGGTGCCCCGAAGATGGAGATCAAAGGAGCAAGATGATATTGGCCATATCATGTCACTATTTGATTGCATGTGATGTTTATCATGTTATGCATCTTATTTGCTTAGAACGACGGTAGTAAGTAAGATGATCCCTCACTAAAATTTCAAGAGACGTGTTCCCCCTAACTGTGCACTGTTGCGAAGGCTCGTTGTTTCGAAGCACCACGTGATGATCGGGTGTGATAGATTCTAACGTTCGAATACAACGGGTGTTGACGAGCCTAGCATGTACAGACATGGCCTCGGAACACATGCGAAACACTTAGGTTGACTTGACGAGCCTAGCATGTACAGACATGGCCTCGGAACACAAGAGATCGAAAGGTCGAACATGAGTCATATAGTAGATGCGATCAACATGGAGATGTTCACCGACGATGACTAGTCCGTCTCACGTGATGATCGGACACGGCCTAGTTTGACTCGGATCATGTATCAGTTAGATGACTAGAGGGATGTCTATCTGAGTGGGAGTTCATTAATCAGATGAACTTAATTATCATGAACATAGTCAAAAGATCTTTGCAAATTATGTCATACGCTTTAGTTCTACTGTTTAAGATACGTTCCTAGAGAAAATTTAGTTGAAAGTTGGTAGTAGCAATTATGCGGACTGGGTTCGTAAACTAAGGATTGTCCTCATTGCTGCACAGAAGGCTTATGTCCTTAATGCACCGCTCGGTGTGCTGAACCTCAGCGTCGTCTGTAGATGTTGCGAAACATCTGACATACACGTTTTGATGACTACGTGATAGTTCAGTGCGTAATGCTAACGGTTTAGAATTGTGGCACCAAAGACGGTTTTTGAAACGTCGCAGAACATATGAGATGTTCCGAAGACTGAAATTGGGATTTCGGACTAGTGCCCACGTCAAGAGGTATGAGACCTCTGACAAGTTTCTTAAGCCTGCAAACTAAGGGAGAAAAGCTCAATCGTTGAGCATGTGCTCAGATTGTCTGAGTACCACAATCGCTTGAATCGAGTGGGAGTTAATCTCCCAAATGAGATGGTGATGGTTCTCCATAGTCACTGCCACCAAGCTAGTAGAGCTTCGTGATGAACTATAACATATCAGGGATAGTTATGATGATCCTTGAGCTATTCGCGATGTTTGACACCGCGAAAGTAGAAATCAAGAAGGAGCATCAATTGTTGATGGTTAGTAAAACCACTAGTTTCTAGAAGGGCAAGGGCAAAAGGGATACCTCATGAAACAGCAAATCGTTTGCTGCTCTAGTGAAGAATCCCAAGGTTGAACCCAAACCCGAGACTAAGTGCTTCTGTAATGAGGGGAACGGTCACTGAAGCAGTACTACCCTAGATACTTGGTAGATGAGAAGGCAGGCAAGGTCGACAGAAGTATATTGGATATACGTTATATGAATGTGTACTTTACTAGTACTCCTAGCAGCACCAGGGTATTAGATACCGGTTTGGTTGCTAAGTGTTAGTAACTCGAAATAAAAGCTGCGGAATAAATGGAGACTAGCTAAAGGTGAGATGACGATATGTGTTGGAAGTGTTTCCAAGGTTGATGTGATCAAGCATCGCATGCTCCCTCTACCATCGAGATTTGGTGTTTGCGTTGAGCATGATTGGATTATGTTTATCGCAATACGGTTATTCATCTAAGGAGAATAATGGTTACTCTGTTTATTTGAATAATACCTTCAATGGTCTTGCACCTAAAATGAATCTCGATCGTAGTGATACACATGTTCGTGCCAAAAGATATAAGATAGTAATGATAGTACCACACACTTGTGGCACTGCCACTTGAGTCATATTGGTATAGAACGCATGAAGAAGCTCCATGTAGATGGATCTTTGGACTCACTCGTTTTTGAAAAGAATGAGACATGCGAACCATGTCTATTGGTATATATGCATGAAGAAACTCCATGCAGATGGATCGTTTGGACTCACTTGATTTTGAATCACTTGAGACATGCAAATCATACCACATGGGCAAGATGACTGAAAGGCCTCGTTTTCAGTAAGATGGAACAAGAGAGCAACTTGTTGGAAGTAATACATTTTGATGTATGCAATCCAATGAGTGCTGAGGCATGCAGTGGATATCGTTATGTTCTTACTTCACAGATGATTTGAGTAGATGCTGAGTGTATTTACTTGATGAAGCACAAGTCTGAATTATTGAAAGGTTCAAGTAATTTCAGAGTGAAGTTGAAGATCGTCGTGACAAGAGGATAAAATGTCTGTGATATGATCATAGAGATGAGTATCTGAGTTACGAGTTTGGCACACAATTAAGACATTGTGGAAAGTGTTTCACAATTAATACCGCCTGGAACACCATAGTGTGATGGTGTGTCCGAACATCATAAATGCACCCTATTGGATATGGTGCATACCATGATGTCTCTTATCGAATTACCACTATCGTTTATGGGTTAGGCATTAGAGACAACCGCATTCACTTTAAAAGGGGGCACCACGCATTTCCGTTGAGACGACACCGTTTAGAGAAACCTAAGTTGTCGTTTCTTAAAAGTTTGGGGCTGCGATGCTTATGTGAAAAAGTTTCAGGCTGATAAGCTCGAACCCAAAGCGGATAAATGCATCTTCATAGAATACCCAAAACAGTTGGGTAGACCTCCTATTTCAGATCTGGAAGCAAAAGTAATTGCTTCTAGAAACAGGTCCTTTCTCGAGGAAGAGTTTCTCTCGAAAGAATTGAGTGGGAGGATGGTGGAGACTTGATAAGGTTATTGAACCGTCACTTCAACTAGTGTGTAGCAGGGCACAAGAAGTTGTTCCTGTGGCACCAATTGAAGTGGAAGCTTATGATAGTGATCATGAAACTTCGGATCAAGTCACCACCAAACCTCGTAGGACGACGAGGATGCGTGCTACTTCAGAGTGGTACGTGATCCTGTCTGAGATATCATGTTGTTGGACAATACTGAACCTACGAGCTATGGAGAAGCGATGGTGGGCCCATATTCCGACAAATGGTTAGAAGCCATGAAATCCGAGATAAATGGATCTTTGATGGACGTGGACGGTAATGTTACCGTCTATGAAGCTCGACTTGTGGCAAAGAGTATTTCCACAAGTTCAAGGAGTTGACTACGATGAGATTCTCTCATCCGTAGCGATGCTTAAGTCCGTCGGAATCATGTTAGCATTAGCTGCATTTATGAAATCTGGCAGATGGATGCCAAAACAAGTTTCCTTACCAGTTTTCGTAAGGAAAGGTTGTATGTGATACAATCAGAAAGGTTTTGTCGATCCTAAGGATGCTAAAAGGTATGCTAGCTCCAGCGATCCTTCCATGGACTAGAGCAAGCATCTCGGAGTCAGAATATACACTTTGATGGAGTGATCAAAGTTTTTGGGTTTATACAAAGTTTGTTAGAAACTTGTATTTACAATAAAGTGAGTGGGAGCGCTACAACATTTCTGATAAGTATATGTGAATGACATATTGTTGATCCGAAATGATGTAAAATTTCTGGAAAGCATAAAGGGTTGTTTGAAAGGAGTTTTTCAAAGGAAGACCTGTATAAAAGCTGCTTACATATTGGGCATCAAGATCTATAGAGATAGATCAAGACGCCCGATGATACTTTCAAAGAACGCACACCTTGACATGATTTTGAAAGAGTTCAAAATAGATCAGCAAAGAAGGAGTTCTTGGCTGTGTTACAAGGTGTGAGTATTGAGTAAGACTCAAGACCTGACCACAGCAGAAGAGAGAGAAAGGACGAAGGTCGTCCCCTATGCTTTAGACGTAGGCTCTACAGTATGCTATGCTGTGTACCGCACATGAAGTGTGCCTTGCCATGAGTTGGTCAAGGGGTACAATAGTGATCCGGGAATGGATCACATGACAGCGGTCGAACTTATCCTTAGTATCTAGTGGACTAAGGATTTTCTCGATTATGGAGGTGACAAGGAGTTCGTCGTAAAGGGTTACGTCGATGAGAACTTTGACACTAATCAGATGACTCTGAGTAGTAAACCGGATTCGTATAGTAGAGCAGTTATTTGAAATGGCTCCAAATAGCGCGTGGTAGCATCCACAAGATGACATAAATATTCGTAAAGCACGCACGGATCTGAAAGGTTCAGACCCGTTGACTAATAACCTCTCTCACTAGCATAACATGATCAAACCAGAACTCATTGAGTGTTAATCACATAGAGATGTGAACTAGATTGTTGACTCTAGTAAACTCTTGGGTGTTGGTCGCATGGTGATGTGACCTGTGAGTGTTAATCACATGGTGATGTGAACTAGATTATTGACTCTAGTGCAAGTGGGAGACTGTTGGAAATATGCCCTAGAGGCAATAATAAATTGGTTATTATTATATTTCCTTTTTCATGATAATCGTTTATTATCCATGCTAGAATTGTATTGATAGGAAACTCAGATACATGTGTGGATACATAGACAACACCATGTCTCTAGTAAGCCTCTAGGAGACTAGCTCGTTGATCAATAGATGGTTACGGTTTCCTGACCATGGACATTGGATGTCGTTGATAACGGGATCACATCATTAGGAGAATGATGTGATGGACGAGACCCAATCCTAAGCCTAGCACAAGATCATGTAGTTCGTTTGCTCAGAGCTTTTCTAATGTCAAGTATCATTTCCTTAGACCATGAGATTGTGCAACTCCCGGATACCGTAGGAATGCTTTGGGTGTACCAAACGTCACAACGTAACTGGGTGGCTATAAAGGTACACTACAGGTATCACCGAAAGTGTCTGTTGGGTTGGCACGAATCGAGACTGGGATTTGTCACTCCGTGTAAACGGAGAGGTATCTCTGGGCCCACTCAGTAGGACATCATCATAATGTGCACAATGTGACCAAGGAGTTGATCATGGGATGATGTGAGTTACGGAACGAGTAAAGAGACTTGCCGGTAACGAGATTGAACAAGGTATCGGGATACCGACGATCGAATCTCGGGCAAGTAACATACCGATAGACAAAGGGAATTGCATACGGGATTGATTGAATCCCTGACATCGTGGTTCATCCGATGAGATCATCGTGGAACATGTGGGAGCCAACATGGGTATCCAGATCCCGCTGTTGGTTATTGACCGGAGAACGTCTCGGTCATGTCTGCATGGTTCCCGAACCCGTAGGGTCTACACACTTAAGGTTCGATGACGCTAGGGTTATAGGGAAAGTATGTACGTGGTTACCGAATGTTGTTCGGAGCCCCGGATGAGATCCCGGACGTCACGAGGAGTTCCGGAATGGTCCGGAGGTAAAGATTTATATATGGGAAGTCCTGTTTTGGTCACCGGAAAAGTTTCGGGTGATATCGGTAATGTACCGGGACCACCGGGAGGGTCCCGGGGGTCCACCAAGTGGGGCCACCAGCCTCAGAAGGCTGCGTGGGCCAAGTGTAGGAGGGGACCAGCCCCAGGTGGGCTGGTGCGCCCCCCACCAAGGCCCAAGCGCATGGGAGAGTGGGAGGGGGCAAACCCTAGGTCCAGATGGGCCTTGAGGCCCACCCTAGTGGCGCCCCCCCCTCTCCTCCCCTTGGCCGCCCCCCTTGGATGGGATCTGGGGCTGGCCGCCTCCTCTTGGGGTGGGAACCCTAGAGGGGGGCGCAGCCCCCTCCCCCCTATATATAGTTGAGGTTTGGGCTGCCCAAGACACATGAGAACGTCTCTCTTTCGGCGCAGCCATACCCCTCTCCCTCCTCCTCCTCTCCCGCGGTGCTTGGCGAAGCCCTGCGGGATTGCCACGCTCCTCCATCACCACCACGCCGTCGTGCTGCTGCTGGATGGAGTCTTCCCCAACCTCTCCCTCTCTCCTTGCTGGATCCAGGCGTGGGAGACGTCACCGGGCTGCACGTGTGTTGAACGCGGAGGCACCGTTCTTCGGTGCTTAGATCGGAATCAACCGCGATCTGAATCGCTACGAGTCCGACTCCTTCATCCGCGTTCTTGCAACGCTTCCGCATCGCGATCTACGATGGTATGTAGATGCACTCCCCTTCCCCTCGTTGCTAGATTACTCCATAGATTGATCTTGGTGATGCGTAGAAAATTTTGAATTTCTGCTACGTTCCCCAACACCATGGAGGGGTCAGCTTGTGCTGACCGGCTTGCTCTTGGACGAGTCAGAGGACGAGGTTTCCCTCGCGAAAAAGCGAGGGGCTTGATCTTCTTGCTGTGGTAGTGCCTCAGGCCTTGCTGGTAGATGGCTGAGCGCCAGGAGATGTGCTTCTTCGAGCAGGTCGATGCCGTCTTCACGGGCTTCTTTGGCTTCGGCTTCAGTGTACATCGTGACGGGCGACGAGTCGAACTCGATGTCGGTTGGGATGACGGCTTTGGCTCCGTAGACAAGGAAGAATGGGGTGAACCCGGTCGACCGGTTTGGCGTGGTGCGGAGGCTCCAGAGGACGGCCGGCAACTCGTCGAGCCAGCTGTCGGGTGAGCGGATGAGCGGCTCGACGAGCCACGGCTTGATGCCGGATAGGATGAGGCCGTTGGCCCACTCGACCTGGCCGTTGGACTGCGGGTGTGCAACGGACGCCAGGTCGAGCGCGCACTTGGCGAAGTTGGTGTCGTTGTCCGTGATGATGCTGTTTGGCATGCCATAACGTACCGTGATGTCTTTGATGAACCGGACGGCCGTCGGCCTGTCTAGCTTCTTGATTGGCTTTGCTTCGATCTATTTGGTGAACTTGTCCACCGCCACCAGCAAATGTGTCATGCCACCTCGAGCGGTCTTGAACGGCCCCACCATGTCGAGTCCCCAGACCGCGAAGGGCCAGGCGATCGGGATGGTTCGGAGTGCTGAGGCCGGCTGGTGGTTGCGCTTGCTGAAGCGCTGGCATCCCTCGCACTTGAGGACGAGTAACTCGGTGTCTAGGAGGGCCATGGGCCAGTAGAAACCAAGGCGGAAAGCTTTGGCCACCAGGGACGGCGAGGCGGCGTGGTGGCCGCATTCGCCCTGGTGTATGTCGAGGAGGATCTCAATGCCCTGGTCCTGTTCGACACAGCGCTGGAACACGCCGGTGGAGCCGCGCCTGACGAGCTTGTTGTTGATGATGCTGTAGGCAGACGCCCGGCGTTGCACCTGTCGGGCCTCGGTCTCGTCCATGGGGAGTACCCCGTTCTCCAGAAACTCCGAGATGGGCAGGGCCCAAGATGCGGCCGTTACCACAGCGAAGACGGCCACCAAGGCGGGTTCCGGAGCGGCAGCCCCCGGGTCGGGGATGGCGGCGGCCGGGTCGAGGATGACGGCGGCCGGGTCGACAGCTTCAGTCCCCGGGCTGGGTTCGGCAGTCCCTTGGTCGGGCTCGGCAGTCCCCGGGCCGGGTTTGGTAGTCCCCGGGCCGGGTTGAGATGCGGCCAGTGAAGGAAATATGCCCTAGAGGCAATAATAAAGTTATTATTTATTTCCTTATATCATGATAAATGTTTATTATTCATGCTAGAATTGTATTAACCGGAAACATGGTACATGTGTGAATACATAGACAAACAGAGTGTCACTAGTATGCCTCTACTTGACTAGCTCGTTGATCAAAGATGGTTATGTTTCCTAGCCATTGACATGAGTTGTCATTTGATTAATGGGATCACATCATTAGGAGAATGATGTGATTGACTTGACCCATTCCGTTAGCTTAGCACACGATCGTCTAGTATGTTGCTAATGCTTTCTTCATGACTTATACATGTTCCTATGACTATGAGATTATGCAACTCCCGTTTACCGGAGGAACACTTTGTGTGCTACCAAACGTCACAACGTAACTGGGTGATTATAAAGGTGCTCTACAGGTGTCTCCGAAGGTACTTGTTGGGTTGGCGTATTTCGAGATTAGGATTTGTCACTCCGATTGTCGGAGAGGTATCTCTGGGCCCACTTGGTAATGCACATCACTTAAAGCCTTGCAAGCATAGCAACTAATGAGTTAGTTGTGGGATGATGTATTACGGACCGAGTAAAGAGACTTGCCGGTAACGAGATTGAACTAGGTATTGAGATACCGACGATCGAATCTCGGGAAAGTAACATACCGATGACAAAGGGAACAACGTATGTTGTTATGCGGTTTGACCGATAAAGATCTTTGTAGAATATGTGGGAGCCAATATGAGCATCCAGGTTCCGCTATTGGTTATTGACCGGAGACGTGTCTCGGTCATGTCTACATAGTTCTCGAACCCGTAGGGTCCGCACGCTTAATGTTAGATGACGGTTATATTATGAGTTTATGTGTTTTGATGTACCGAAGGAGTTCGGAGTCCCGGATGAGATCAGGTACATGAGGAGGAGTCTCGAAATGGTCGAGACGTAAAGATCGATATATTGGACGACTATATTCGGACATCAGAATGGTTCCGAGTGATTCGGGTATTTTTCGGAGTACCCGAGAGTTACGGGAATTCGTATTGGGCCTTAATGGGCCATACGGGAAAGGAGAGAAAGGCCCCAAAGGGTGGCCGCACCCCTCCCCATGGACTAGTCCGAATTGGACTAGGGAGGGGGGCGCCCCCTTCCTTCCTTCTCCTTCTCCCTTCCCTTCTCCTACTCCAACAAGGAAAGGAGGAGTCCTACTCCCGGTGGGAGTAGGACTCCCCCCTTGGCGCGCCCTCCTCCTAGGCCGGCCGCCTCCCCCCTTGCTCCTTTATATACGGGGGCAGGGGGCACCCCAAAGACATAACAATTGATCTCTTGATCTCTTAGCCATGTGCGGTGCCCCCCTCCACCATAGTCCACCTCGATAATATCGTAGCGGTGCTTAGGCGAAGCCCTGCGTCGGTAGAACATCATCATCGTCACCACGCCGTCGTGCTGACGGAACTCTCCCTCAAAGCTTGGCTGGATCGGAGTTCGAGGGACGTCATCGAGCTGAACGTGTGCTGAACTCGGAGGTGCCGTACGTTTGGTACTTGGATCGGTCGGATCGTGAAGACATACGACTACATCAACCGCGTTGTGCTAACGCTTCCGCTTTCGGTCTACGAGGGTACGTGGACAACACTCTCCCCTCTCGTTGCTATGCATCACCATGATCTTGCGTGTGCATAGAATTTTTTTGAAATTACTACGTTCCCCAACAGCCGGGTTGTCCGGGATGTAGATGGACTCGAAGTTCGGAGACGGCTTGACGGACGGCTTGTGTAGGTGCTCGAGGGAGACGCCGGGTGGGATGGACTGCCGGGACGAGGCGATCTTGGCGAGCGTGTCGGCCGCCTCATTTTCTGCGCACGAGACATGGAGGAACTCGCGGCCCACGAAGAATTCGCATAGCTTCTGGACGAGGAAGCGATAGCTTGCCATGTTGGGGTCACGGGCGTCCCACTCGTCGGAGCACTACTGCACCACCAGATCCGAGTCGCTGTAGCATAGGATGCGCCGGATGCCGAGTTCCTTGGCAAGCTGGAGGCCATGCACAAGGGCTTCGTACTCGGCGACGTTGTTGGAGCGCGTATCGGAGCCGGTCGCCCTTCGGGGAGGACAGCACAATGCCGGCCCCCAGGCCAAGTTGCATCTTCGAGCCGTCGAAGTGCATGCGCCAGTGCGTCGAGTCCGGCGGTGGCGGTAGGTACTGGGTCTTGGTCCAGTCGACGAGGAAGTCGGCCAGATCTTGAGACTTGATCGTAGTGCGAGGCTCGTAGAGGATGGTGTGGCCGGCTAGCTCGAGTGCCCACTTGGCGACCCGACCAGAAGTGTCCCGGCACCCAATGATCTCGCCGAGGGGGGCCGGGCTGACCACGGTAACAACATGCTCTTGGAAGTACTTCTTCAATTTCTTGGCGGTGAAGTACACGCCGTAACACATCTTCTGGTAGTGCGGGTAGTTCTGCTTGGAGGCGGAGAGCACCTCGCTCAGGTAGTAGACTGGGCGCTGGACGGCTTGGATCTTGCCCTTCTCTGGTCGCTCGACCACCATGACCATGCTGACCGACCGCAAGGTGGCGGCAATGTAGAGCAACAGCAGCTCCTTCACGGCTGTTGCGGCCAGGACAGGTGCGGTGGAGAGCATTCGCTTGAGGTCCCTAAAAGTTTCGTCCGCCTGGTCATTCCATTCGAACGGCGTCGTCTTCTTCATCAGCTGATACAGGGGCAAGGCCCTCTCGCCCAGCCGGCTGAGAAACCGGCTGACCGAGGCCAAGCAGCCGGTGAACTTCTGGACATCGCGCAGCCGAGCCGGCTTGCACATGCGCTCAATGGCCTTGATCTTCTCCGGGTTTGCCTCAATGTCGCGCTCCGAGACGAGGAAGCCAAGTAGCTTTCCGGCCGGGACGCCGAAAACGCACTTCTCCGGGTTGAGCTTGACTTTGTATTCGCGCAGGTTGGCGAATGTTTCCGTCAGGTCGTCGAGGAGCGTGAGGTGCTGCCTGGTCCTCACCACGATGTCGTCCACGTAAACGTGGATGTTGCGGCCGAGTTGTGGCAGCAAGCATTTCTGCATGCAGCGCTGGAAGGTGGCGCCGGCGTTCTTCAGGCCGAACGACATGGTGATGTAGCAATACGCCCCAAAGGGCGTGATGAAGGACGTCTTCAGGGCGTCGGCCGGGTCCAGCTTTATCTGATGATAGCCGGAGTAAGCATCCAGAAAGGACAGGAGCTCACACCTGGCAGTAGAGTCAATGACTTGGTCGATCCGCGGGAGGGCGAACAGATCCTTGGGACAGGCCTTGTTCAGGCTGGTGTAGTCGATACACATGTGCCAGGTCTTGTTCTTCTTTAGGACGAGGACTGGGTTGGCCAGCCACTCGGGGTGAAACACTTCCATGATGAAGCCGGCCGCCAAAGGCTTGGCGACCTCTTCACCAATGGTTCTTCTCTTCTCTTCGGAGAAACGTCGCAGGGGTTGACGGACAGGCTTGGCGTCCTTGCGGACGTGGAGTTTGTGCTCGGCGTACTTCCTCGGGATACCTGGCATGTCTTTTCGGTTCCATGCAAAAATATCCCGATTCTCACGGAAGAAGTCGATGAGCTCGCCTTCCTATTTGCTGTCGTGGCGGGTGCATACGAGAACGTACTTGCTGCAGCTAGGGTCTTTCGGGTTCAGCTTCACATTCTTGGTCTCCTTGGAGGGCTTGAAGGAGGCCTCGTCAGCCGGCTCCTCGGTCGGGATCGGCACGGCTGACGTCTCGTTGGCTAGGGCGACGATCCGGTCGAGCTGGCGCCGCTCCTCGGCTATGACCAGCGACTCGGCCAGCTTGGCGCCGTCTCGGGCGCACTCCAAGGACATGCGGTAGTCGCCGGCGACGGTGATGAGGCCCTTCGGACCCGGCAGTTTCATCTTCAGGTAAGCATAGTGGGGGACCGCCATGAACTTGGCGAGCGCGGGCCGGCCCAGCAGCGCATGATACGCGCTGGACAGGTCCACCACCTCGAACCAGATCGGCTCGCGTCGGAAGTGGTTGTTGTTGCCAAACAGGACGTCGAGCCGGATCTGGCCGATTGGGGAGCAGGAAAGGCCGGAAACGATGCCGAAGATCGTCCAGGTCGGTTCCAGGTCATTGGCCTCGAGGCCGAGCTTGGTCATGGTGTCGCGGTAGAGGATGTTGATGCTGTTGCCGCCGTCGATGAGGACTTGGGAAAACTTGCATGTGCGCCGAGGTGCGACGATGGTGGGGTTGAGGACGAGGGCGTAGCCACCCGGGTTCGGCATAATGGCCGGGTGGTCTTCCCGGGTCCATGTGACCGGGCGTTCCGACCACTTCATGTACTCTGGCTTGGCCGGGATGACGGTGTTCACCTCTTGCTGAAGGAGGCGCTCGCTGCGCTTGTCGTCGCCGAGGCTGGTGAAGACAACGTAGGTCGCATTCTGGGCCGGGTAGGCGTCGTCGCGCATCGCGCCGCCAACCGGAGGCGGCGGAGGGGGTGGAGGCGGCTGCCCCGCTCCCGGAGCCGGTGCCGGAGGAGGCGGGATGTCGCCCCTCATGATGCGCTTGGTGATGGCGCATTGCCGAAGCGTATGCGTGGATGGCCTCGTGCCACTGTGATGCTTGCAGGGAGCGTCGAGCATGTCCTCGAAACTCATGGCGGGTTGCCACGTCGTCTTGCCGGTCTACCGGCGCTTGGCGGCCGGGTCGGTCGCGGGCGCCTGCTCGGTGGCCGCGACGAGCCGGTTGTCGTAGCGCTGGGCCGGCTGGTCGGCCTTGTGCTTGTTGTTCTGCTGGTTGTGCTGCTGCCGGCTGCCTTCGTCGGCCGGCTTCGGAGGGGGAACCGGCTTTGCTTTGCCGGCTTCATCCAGTGCCACCTGGATCTTCATGGCGGAGTTCGCGTTGGCGTACTTGTCCGTCGTCACCATGAGCGGGGCCATGGTGGCCGGCTCGAAGCGCAAGACCTTGTGCTTGAGGAGGGTGCCATCTCGGCACCCGTTGACGAAGTACTGGATTGATTGGACTTCGTGGACGCCGTCGCAGCTGTTCCGGAGCTCGGTCCAGCGTGCGAGATACTCGCGGCCGGTTTCTGCCGGTCCCTGCACGCACATGGCCAGCTGGCTGGGACGGCCGGGTCGCCGGTAGGTCCCGGTGAAGTTGCGGACGAAAGCTTGCTCGAAGTCGACCCACGTGTTGATGCTGCCCACTGGCAGGCTGTTCACCAGGTGCGGGCCGACCCTTGGAGCGTGAGCGGTGCGTAACATACGGCGAGACGGTGGTTGCCGCCGGCGATGCCGATGGCGGTGGTGTAGTCGGTGAGCCAGTCCTTCGGCTTGACGGTGCCGTTGTACTTGGGGGTGTCGCAGGGGAGCGTGAACCCTTTGGTAAAGGGCTCGTCCCGGATGCGTGGTCCAAAACAAGCCGGCCCGACGGGGCCGCTCTCCTCCAGCTCCTGGGAGAGGACGATTCAGTCGAGGCCGTGGCGGGCGTCGGTGTTGTCGATGGCACGCGCGCCCAGCCGGGTGGCGACCGCGCCACGCGGGGCCGGGTCGACAGAAGCCGGACATCGGCCCGGTTGGTCGGGTCTGCGCCGGTCTTCCAGGGCCGGCTCGTCGGCTAAGCCACCAGCGGTCGTCGGCGCGGGGTTGCGCCGGGTCCGGGTGCGGCCGGAGTGCGCCTCGCTGGGTGGCGAAGATGCCGTGTGCTGATGATCGCCGAGTCCATCGGCGCGGGCGGAGCCGGATCCCGCCGGCTTGGCGAGTTGGTTGAGGCGGTACTGTTGCGCGTTTGCCGCGTCGAGGAGGTCGTTCACCCGCTTGAGGCGGTCCTTCAGCTCATCGCCCATGAGCTGATCCAGGCCGACTGCGGTCGCCTGGGCAGCGCGCATGTTCTTCACGGGTGTCTCGTAGACGGGCGGGATGGCGCCAAAGGCGCGGCCGATCGCGCCGCCCCGGGCATGCACATCGGCGACCCAGCTTGGCTCGGCCGTGGTAGGCGTCAAGCCGTAGGCAGCATTGCGCTCCAGCTGAGCGGAGTCCAGGCGACGCTGCATGGCGGCGAGCGTCTCGGTCAGGTCCAGCAGGCGCTGGCGGTCCTCCTCGAGCCGAGTCCGGGCCTCGGCGATGTTGGAGGCGTCGATGTCGTTGCCGATGGGGACGCGAAGACTCTGCATCGTGGCGCGCAACATGTTGGGCAAGCCGGCCTAATCCGCTGCAGTCTTGGCTTCGACGGCCTTCCTCGCTGCGCTCGATGAGGAAGAGGCGCCGGTGTCGGTGACGAAGACCTCCACGTAGAGGTCCATTGCCCCAGTGGGAGTGCTGCCACCGAGGTAGAGAGGGGAGTCGGAAAAGTCAAGTACCTCGCTGGGGTACTCGTCGGCCGCGGGTGCATCGGAGATGCGTAGCGCAGCGAAGGAGGCGGCGAGCACGTCAATGATGTCGTCCGCCAGCGTGACGGGCTCGTCGGAGTCGGAGGGGAGCCCCGTCTGGAGCATGCTCCCGGCCAGGACCTCGAGCTGCCCCACGGTGGGCGCCAACTATCGTGGTGGGCGCACGGCAGATGCCAAGGGATGTCTAAAGATAGGAGGAGGCTCGAGGGCACTGGTGGGCTCCAGAGGCGAGGTCGGCATGAGCGAGCGTGGGACGCAAGACATACCCAGGTTCGGGGCTCTCCGGAGAGATAACACCCCTAGTCCTGCCGAGTGTGGTTGATATGCGACAGTACAGAGTTGCTCCTAGAGATGTATGAAGAAGAAGGAGGGCAGACCAGGGCTTAGGCTGCTCCCTCTCCTCGGGTGTGGGTGTTGCTTGCAGTGGTTCTCTCTATTGTCTACTTGCTTGCCCGTGTGCATGAGGGCTCCTGGGGGGTTTTATAGACCAACCCCCCAGGGGTACAATGGTAATGTTACAAGGCCGTGGGGCCGGGTTGTCATCGTCCGGGAAGCCGGTGCTGGGACCCGCCGGGTGTCAGGGCTCGCCGGGTTATCCGGGCACGGGCTCCGCGTGCCTAGGGGCACTGTTTGCTGTCTTGTCGATCGTCAGGGAGTGGCCGGGTTGAGTCGGGTACAGTGACGCTTCGTCAAGTCGCCGCTTGCTGGCGTCAGCAGTGACTTGTTGCCACGCAGGCCCTGGTTAGCGGGTAGTTGGGGCACTGTTACCACGCTCCGGCTGACCAAAGGCATGGGCGGGGCACTGTTGCCTCGGTCATCGGTGGATGGAGACTCATCCCGTCGTACGGCCTGGATGGGACGGGAGCTGACCAAAGGCCGGGTTGGGGAATACGCCAAAGGGGAGCTGGCTTGTTGGAGAAGTCTTGGTGTGCCGGGTTCGCTGATAACCCACAAGTATAAGGGATCAATTGTAGCCTCTTTCGATAAGTAAGAGTGTCGAACCCAACGAGGAGCTAAAGGTAGAACAAATATTCCCTCAAGTTCTATCGACCACCGATACAACTCTACGCACACTTAACGTTCGCTTTACCTAAAACAAGTATGAAACTAGAAGTACTTTGTAGGTGTTGTTGGATAGGTTTGCAAGAATATAAAGAGCATGTAAATAAAAGCTAGGGGTTGTTTAGGTAAAGAAGCAATAAAGTTAGTATAGCAAGTGTGGAAAAGTGGTGGTAGGAGTTGTGAAATTGTCCCTAAGCAATTGACTACTTTACTAGACTGATAGCAAGTTTTATGTGGGAGAGGCCACTGCTAGCATGTCATCCCTGACTTGGAATTCTATGCACTTATGATTGGAACTATTAGCAAGCATCCACAACTACTAACGTTCATTAAGGTAAAACCCAACCATAGCATTAAGATATATTGGCCCCCCTTCAATCACGTATGCATCAATTTCTATGCTAGGTTGAAGCTTATGTCACTCTTGCCCTCCAATACATAGTCCTATCAACATACAACTAACCCTATGGTGTGATCCACGCGCGCGCTCATATGATGGGCACCAAAGGGCAGCAACATAACCACAAGCAAATTAAACCAATCATAGCAATTCACCAATTACCGATAGGACAACGAAAATCTACTCAGACATCATAGGATGGCAACACATCATTGGATAATAATATGAAGCATAAAGCACCATGTTCAAGTAGAGGGTACAGCAGGTTGCGGGAGAGTGGACCGCTATAGATAGATGGGGGAAGGTGATGAAGATGTTGGTGAAGATGACGGAGGTGTTGGTGTAGATTGCGGTGATGATGATGGCCCCGGCGGCGTTTCGGCGCCACCGGAAGCGAGGGGGAGAGACCCCCTCCTTCTTCTTCTTCCTTGACCTTCTCCCTAGATGGGAGAAGGGTTTCCCCTCTGGTCCTTGGCTTCCATGGCATGGGAGGGGCGAGAGCCCCTCCGAGATTGGATCTGTCTCTCTGTCTCTCTCTGTTTCTGCGTTCCAGATTCTGGCCTTTCACCGTTTCTTATATTCCCGGAGATCCGTAACTCCGATTGGGTTGAAATTTGGACACAATCTCTATCCGGATATTAGCTTTCTTGTGGCGAAAGAAGGGCACCAACCGCCTTACGGGGTGGCCATGAGGGCCCAGGGCGCGCCCCCTGCCTCGTGGCTCCCTCGGGCATCGTCTCGCGTTGATTCTTCTTCCCAAAAATCATAAATATTCCAAAAAAATCTCCGTCAGTTTTTATCCCGTTTGGACTCCGTTTGATATGGGTTTTCTGCGAAACAAAAAACATGCAACAAACAAGAACTGGCACTGGGCACTGGATCAATATGTTAGTCCCAAAAATAGTATAAAAAGTTGCCAAAAGTATGTAAAAGTTGTAGAATATTGGCATGGAATAATCAAAAATTATAGATACGACGGAGACGTATCATTCGCCCGCCTTGAGCTGGTCGTTGGGGCCGGGTTGAGGAGTACGGCCGGGTTGAGGAGTTTGGTCGGTCGATGGGCTTGGCCGGGTTGAGCGACCCGGCCAAGCACAAGCCGGCTTGAGGGGCGATGCTGGCCCCATTGTTTTTGAAAAGGATTCGGGTTTCGTTGCCTGCCCGGGGTTCATCCCCCCGACAACCTTCAAATCTGCGGCCGCCTTGTCAGCGGCCGCTTGGCTCACCCGTGCCTGCTCCTTGGCTCGGGAGAGGTCGCCCCTCAGGGTCTCGACCTCGGCCGCACTACCTGCAAGAGCTTAGACTCCGCATGGGTATATTACTTCAGGTGTGTAAAAACTTTCTCAAAAACATACCTTGCACCTCATCGAACCGCTTGTTGATGCGGACGAGATCCTCATCGGCCAGCTCCAGTTTCCACTTGAGTTCGGATACTTCGGCGGCTTTGGCGGTTGCCGCTAACAGCGAAGCCTGTTTTATCATAATAGACAAGTATGTTATCTCCTGCGAATATCACTTGATCCTCTATTCGGCCTTTCAAGCCGAACAGAGTCTCAGGGGCTACTATCTATACACAGGCATGTTTTCCATATGAAAAGCAACTAAAAATATTACATCTCATACCTCGAAGCTGTTGGGGAATGTAGTTTTCAAAAAAAAATCCTACGATCATGCAAGATCTATCTAGGAGAAGCATAGCAATGAGCGGGGAGAGTGTGTCCATGTACCCTCGTAGACCGAAAGCGGAAGCGTTTTATCAACGCGGTTGATGTAGTCGTACGTCTTCACGATCCGACCGATCTCAGCACCGAACGTACGGCACCTCCGTGTTCAGCACATGTTCAGCTCGATGACGTCCCTCGTACTCTTGATCCAGTTGAGGCCGAGGGAGAGGTTCGTCAGCACGATGGCGTGGCGACGGTGACGATGAAGTTACCGGCACAGGGCTTCGCCTAAGCATTATGATGATATGACCGAGGTGTGTAACCGTGGAGGGGGGCACCGCACACGGCTAAGAGAAACTTTGATGTGCCTTTGGGGTGCCCCCCTCCCACGTATATAAAGGGGGGAGGGAGGAGGAGGCCGGCCAAGGTGTGGCGCACCCAAGGGGGGAGTCCTACTCCAAGTAGAATTCGCCCCCCCCCCCTTTCCTATTCCTACAAGGAGAAGGGGGGAAGAGGAGGAGGAGAGAAAGGAAAGGTGGGCCGCCCCCCAACCCTAGTCCAATTCGGTTTGGGCTTGGGGGGCGTGCGCCTCCACCTGGCTGCTGCCTCCTCTCTTCCACTAGGGCCCATGAAGGCCCATTAACCCCCCGGGGGGTTCCGGTAACCTCCCGGTACTCCGAAAAATACCCGATACACTTCGGAACCATTCCGGTGTTCGAATATAACCTTCCAATATATCAATCTTTATGTATCGACCATTTAGAGACTCCTCGTCCCATCCGTGATATCATCCGGGACTCCGAACAACCCTCGGTAATCAAATCACATAAACTCATAATACAAATCGTCATCGAACGTTAAGCGTGCGGACCCTACGGGTTCGAGAACTATGTAGACATGACTGAGACATATCTCCGGTCAATAAACAATAGCGGAACCTGGATGCTCATATTTTGTCCTACATATTGTATGAAGATCTTTATCGGTCAAACCTCATAACAACATACGTTGTTCCCTTTGTCATCGGTATGTTACTTGCCCGAGATTCGATCGTCGGTATCATCATACCTAGTTCAATCTCGTTACCGGAAGTCTCTTTACTCGTTCCATAATGCATCATCCCGCAACTAACTCATTAGTCACATTGCTTGCAAGGCTTATAGTGTTGTGCATTACCGAGAGGGCCCAGAGATACCTCTCCGAAACACGGAGTGACAAATCCTAATCTCGATCTATGCCAACCCAATAAACACCATCGGAGACAATTGTAGAGCATCTTTATAATCACCCGGTTACGTTGTGACGTTTGATAGCACACTAAGTGTTCCTCCGGTATTCGGGAGTTGCATAATCTCATAGTTAGAGGAACATGTATAAGTCATGAAGAAAGCAGTAGCAATAAAACTGAATGATCAATATGCTAAGCTAATGGATGGGTCTTGTCCATCACATCATTCTCTAATGATGTGATCCCATTAATCAAATGACAACTCATGTCTATGGCTAGGAAACTTAACGATCTTTGATTAACAAGCTAGTCAAGTAGAGGCACACTAGGGACACTCTGTTTTGTCTATGTATTCACACATACTAAGTTTCCGGTTAATACAATTCTAGCATGAATAATAAACATTTATCATGATATAAGGAAATATAAATAACAACTTTATCATTTCCTCTACGGCATATTTCCTTCAGTCTCCCACTTGCACTAGAGTCAATAATCTAGTTCACATCGCCATGTGATTTAACACCAATAGTTCACATCTTTATGTGATTAATACCCATAGCTCACATCGCCATGTGACCAACACTCAAAGGGTTTACTAGAGTCAATAATCTATTTCACATCGCTATGTGATTAACACCCAAGAGTAATAAGGTGTGATCATGTTTTGTTTGTGAGAATCGTATGTATTTAGTCAACGGGTCTGCCACATTCAGAGCCGTATGTATTTTGCAAATTTTCTATGTCTACAATACTCTGCATGGAGCTACTCTAGCTAATTGCTCCCACTTTCATTATGTATCTAGATCGAGACTAAGAGTCATCTTGATCGGTGTCAAAGCATGTATCGACGTAATTCTTTACGACGAACTCTTTATCACCTCCATAATCGAGAAATATTTCCTTATTCCACTAAGGATAATTTTGACCATTGTCCAGTGATCCACTCCCGGATCACTATTGAACCCTCTTGCTAAACTCATGGTGAGGTACACAATAGATCTGGTACATAGCATATCATACTTTATAGAACCTATGACTGATGCATAGGGAATGATTTTTCATCCTCTTTCTATTTTCTGCCGTGGTTGGGTTTTGAGTATTTACACAACTTCACACCTTGCAGCACATGCAAGAACTCCTTCTTTGATTGTTCCATTTTGAACTACTTCAAAATCTTGTCAAGATATGTACTCATTGAAAAAAGTTTATCAAGCATCTTGATCTATCTCTATAGATCTTGATGCTCAATATGTAAGCAACTTCACTGAGGTATTTCTTTGAAAAAATCCTTTCAAATACTCCATTATGCTTTCCAGAAAATTCTACATCATTTCCGATCAATAATATGTCATTCACATATACTTATCAGAAAGGCTGTAGTGCTCCCACTCACTTTCTTGTAAATACAGGCTTCACCGCAAGTCTGTATAAAACTATATGCTTTGATCAACTCATCAAGGCGTATATTCCAACTCCGAGATGCTTGCACCAATCCATAGATGGATCGCTGGAGCTTGCTCATTTTGTTAGCATCCTTTGGATCGATAAAACCTTCTGGTTGCATCATATACAACTCTTCTTCCAGAAATCCATTCAGGAATGCAGTTTTGACATCCATTTGCCAAATTTCATAAAATGCGGCAATTGCTAACATGATTCGGACGGACTTAAGCATCACTACGGGTGAGAAAGTCTCGTTGTAGTCAACTCCTTGAACTTGTCGAAAACCTTTCACAACAAGTCGAGCTTTGTAGACAGTAACATTACCGTCTGCGTCAGTCTTCTTCTTGAAGATCCATTTATTCTCTATGGCTTGCCGATCATCAGGAAAGTCAACCAAAGTCCACACTTTCTTCTCATACATGGATCCCATCTCAGATTTCATGGCCTCAAGCCATTTCGCGGAATCTGGGCTCATCATCGCTTCCTCATAGTTCGTAGGTTCGTCATGGTCAAGTAACATGACCTCCAGAATAGGATTACCGTACCACTCTGGTGCGGATCTTACTCTGGTTGACCTATGAGGTTCGGTAGTAACTTGATCTGAAGTTTCATGATCATCATCATTAGCTTTCTCACCAATCACTGGAACTGATTTCTGTGATCAACTACTTTCCAATAAGGGAGCAGGTACAATTATCTCATCAAGTTCTACTTTCCTCCCACTCATTTCTTTCGAGATAAACTCCTTCTCTAGAAAGGATCCATTCTTAGCAACGAATATCTTGCCTTTGGATCTGTGATAGAAGGTGTACCCACTTTGGGTATCCTATGAAGTCACATTTCTCTGATTTGGGTTCGAGCTTATCAGGTTGAAGCTTTTTCACATAAGCATCCCAGCCCCAAACTTTAAGAAATGACATCTCTGGTTTCTTGCCAAACCACAGTTCATATGGCGTCGTCTCAACGGATTTAGATGGTGCCCCATTTAACGTGAATGCAGTCGTCTCTAAAGCATAACCCCAAAACGATAGCGGTAAATCAGTAAGAGACATCATAGATCGCACCATATCTAATAAAGTGCGGTTAGGACGTTCGGACACACCATTATACTGTGGTGTTCCGGGTGGCGTGAGCTGCGAAACTATTCCGCATTGTTTCAAATGAAGACCAAACTCGTAACTCAAATATTCTCCTCCACGATCAGATCGTAGAAACTTTATTTTCTTGTTACGATGATTTTCCACTTCACTCTGAAATTCTTTGAACTTTTCAAATGTTTCAGACTTATGTTTCATCAAGTAGATATACCCATATCTGCTCAAATCATCTATGAAGGTCCGAAAACAACGATACCCACTGCGAGCCTCAACACTCATCGGACTGCATACATCGGTATGTATTATTTCCATCAAGTCTGTTGCTCGCTACATTTTTCCGGAGAGCGGAGTCTTAGTCATCTTGCCCATGAGGCATGGTTTGCAAGCATCAAGTGATTCATAATCAAGTGATTCCAAAAGCCCATCATCATGGAGTTTCTTCATGCGTTTTACACCAATATGACCCAAACGGCATGCCACAAATAAGTTGCACTATCATTATTAAACTTATATCTTTTGGCTTCAATACTATGAATATGTGTATCACTACTATCGAGATTTAGAAAAAATAGACCACTAATCAAGGGTGCATGACCATAAAAGATATTACTCATATAAAAAGAACAACCATTATTCTCTGATTTAAATGAATAACCGTCTCACATCAAACAAGATCCAGATATAATGTTCATGCGTAACGCTGGCACCAAATAACAATTATTCACGTCTAAAACTAATCCCAAAGGTAGATGTAGAGGTAGCGTGCCGACGGCGATCACATCGACTTTGAAACCATTTCCCACGCGCATTGTCACCTCGTCCTTAGCCAATCTTTGCTTAATCCGTAGTCCTTGTTTCGAGTTGCAAATATGAGCAACAGAACCAGTATCAAATACCCAGGCACTACTGCGAGCATTAGTAAGGTACACATCAATAACATGTATATCAAATATACCTTTCACTTTGCCATCCTTCTTATCCACCGTATACTTGGGGCAGTTCCGCTTCCAGTGACCAGTCCCTTTGCAGTAGAAGCACTCAGTTTCAGGCTTAGGTCCAGACTTGGGCTTCTTCACTTGAACAGCAACTTGCTTGCCGTTCTTCTTGAAGTTCCCCTTCTTCCCCTTACCCTTTTTCTTGAAACTAGTGGTCTTGTTGACCATCAACACTTGATGCTCCTTCTTGATTTCTACCTCCGCAGCATTTAGCATCGCAAAGAGCTCGGGAATAGCCTTGTTCATCCCTTGCATATTATAGTTCATCACGAAGCTTTTGTAGCTTGGTGGCAGTGATTGAAGAACTCTGTCAATGACACTATCATCAGGAATATTAACTCCCAGTTCAGTCAAGTGGTTGTGGTACACAGACATTCTGAGTATATGTTCACTGACAGAACTATTCTCCTCCATTTTGCAGCTGTAGAACTTATTGGAGACTTCATATCTCTCAATCCGGGCATTTGCTTGAAATATTAACTTCAAATCCTGGAACATCTCATATGCTCCATGACGTTCAAAATGTTGTTGAAGTCCCGGTTCTAATCCGTAAAGCATGGCACACTGAACTATCGAGTAGTCATCAGCTTTGCTCCGCCAGACGTTCACAACGTCTGGTGTTGCTCCTGCAGCGGGTCTTGCACCTAGCAGTGCTTCCAGGACGTAATTCTTCTGTGCAGCAATGAGGATAATCCTCAGATCACGGACCAAGTCCGCATCATTGCTACTATCATCTTCAAACTTAGTTTTCTCTAGGAACATATCATAAATAAACGGGGAGCTACATCGCAAGCTATTGATCTACAACATAGATATGCAAATACTATGAGGACTAAGTTCATGATAAATTAAAGTTCAATTAATCATATTACTTAAGAACTCCCACTTAGATAGACATCCCTCTAGTCATCTAAATGATCACGTGATCCATATCAACTAAACCATGTCCGATCATCACGTGAGATGTAGTAGTTTTCAATGGTGAACATCACTATGTTGACCATATCTACTATATGATTCATGCTCGACCTTTCGATCTCAGTGTTCTGAGGCCATATCTGTATATACTAGGCTCGTCAAGTTTAACCCGAGTATTCTGCGTGTGCAAAACTGGCTTGCACCCGTTGTATGTGAACGTAGAGCTTATCACACCCGATCATCACGTGGTGTCTCGGCACGACGAACTATAGCAACGGTGCATACTCAGGGAGAACACTTATACCTTGAAATTTAGTAAGAGATCATCTTATAATGCTACCGCCAAACTAAGCAAAATAAGATGCATAAAGGATAAGCATCACATGCAATCAAAATATGTGACATGATATGGCCATCATCATCTTGTGCTCATGATCTCCATCACCGAAGCATCGTCATGATCTCCATCGTAGCATCGTTGTCGTCTCGCCAACTATTGTTTCTAAGACTATCGCTACCGCTTAGTGATAAAGTAAAAACAATTACATGGCGATTGCATTGCATACAATAAAGCGACAACCATATGGCTCCTTCTAGTTGCCGATAACTCTGTTACAAAACATGATCATCTCATACAACAATTTATATATCATCACGTCTTGACCATATCACATCACAACATGCCCTGAAAAAACAAGTTAGACGTCCTCTACTTTGTTGTTGGAAGTTTTACGTGGCTGCTACGGGTTTAGCAAGAACCGTTCTTACCTACGCATCAAAACCACAACGATTTTTCGTCAAGTGTGCTGTTTTAACCTTCAACAAGGACCGGGCATAGCCACACTCGATTCAACTAAAGCTGGAGAAATAGACACCCACTAGCCACCTGTGTGCGAAGCACGTCGGTAGAACCAGTCTCATGAACGCGGTCATGTAATGTAGGTCAGGGCCGCTTCATCCAACAATACCGCCGAATCTAAGTATGACATGCTAGTAAGCAGTATGACTATTATCGCCCACAACTCTTTGTGTTCTACTCGTGCATATAACATCTACGCATAGACCTGGCTCTGATACCACTGTTGGGGAACGTAGTATTTCAAAAAAATTCCTACGATCACGTAAGATCTATCTAGGAGAAGCATAGCAATGAGCAGGGAGAGTGTGTCCACGTACCCTCGTAGACCAAAAGCGAAAGTGTTTTATCAACGCGGTTGATGTAGTCGTACGTCTTCACGATCCGACCGATCTCAGCACCGAACGTACGGCACCTCCGTGTTCAGCACACGTTCAGCTCGATGATGTCCCTCGCACTCTTGATCCAGTTGAGGCCGAGGGAGATTTTCGTCAGCACGATGGCGTGGCAACGGGGACGATGAAGTTACCGGCGCAGGGCTTTGCCTAAGCATTATGACGATATGACCGAGGTGTGTAACCGTGGAGGCGGGCACCGCACACGGCTAAGAGAAACTTTGAT
The DNA here is from genome assembly GCF_018294505.1 of Triticum aestivum. Taxonomy (NCBI): domain Eukaryota; kingdom Viridiplantae; phylum Streptophyta; class Magnoliopsida; order Poales; family Poaceae; genus Triticum; species Triticum aestivum. Next base: position 590,328,682 of record NC_057814.1, on the reverse strand, counting down.
GTGCCTTTGGGGTGCCCCCCTCCCACGTATATAAAGGGGGGAGGAAGGAGGAGGCCGGCCAAGGTGTGGCGCGCCCAAGGGGGGAGTCCTACTCCAAGTAGGATCCCCCCTTTCCTATTCCTACAAGAAGGGGGAAAGAGGAGGAGGAGAGAAAGGAAAGCCCCCCCCCCCAACCCTAGTCCAATTCGGTTTGGGCTAGGGGGGGTGCACACCTCCACCTGGCTGCTGCCTCCTCTCTTCCACTAGGGCCCATGAAGGCCCATTAACCCCCCGGGGGGTTCCGGTAACCTCCCGGTACTCCGAAAAATACCCGATACACTTCGGAACCATTCCCGTGTCCGAATATAACCTTCCAATATATCAATATTTATGTCTCGACCATTTCGAGACTCCTCATCACGTCCGTGATCTCATCCGGGACTCTGAACAACCTTCGGTCATCAAATCACATAAACTCATAATACAAATCGTCGTCGAACGTTAAGCGTGCGGACCCTACGGGTTTGAGAACTATGTAGACATGACCGAGACATATCTCCGGTCAATGACCAATAGCGGAACCTGGATGCTCATATTGGCTCCTACATATTCTACGAAGATCTTTATCGGTCAAACCGCATAACAACATACGTTGTTCCCTTTGTCATCGGTATGTTACTTGCCCGAGATTCGATCATCGATATCATCATACCTAGTTCAATCTCATTACCGGCAAGTCTCTTTACTCGTTCCGTAATGCATCATCCCGCAACTAACTCATTAGTCACATTGCTTGCAAGGCTTATAGTGATGTGCATTACCGAGAGGGCCCAGAGATACCTCCCCGAAACACGGAGTGACAAATCCTAATCTCGATCTATGCCAACCCAACAAACACCATCGGAGACACCTGTAGAGCATCTTTATAATCACCCAGTTACGTTGTGACGTTTGATAGCACACTAAGTGTTCCTCCGGTATTCGGGAGTTGCATAATTTCATAGTTAGAGGAACATGTATAAGTCATGAAGAAAGCAGTAGCAATAAAACTGAACGATCAATATGATAAGCTAACGGATGGGTCTTGTCCATCACATCATTCTCTAATGATGTGATCCCATTCATCAAATGACAACTCATGTCTATGGCTAGGAAACTTAACCATCTTTGATTAACGAGCTATTCAAGTAGAGGCATACTAGGGACACTCTGTTTTGTCTATGTATTCACACATGTACTAAGTTTCCAGTTAATACAATTCTAGCGTGAATAATAAACATTTATCATGATATAAGGAAATATAAATAACAACTTTATTATTGCCTCTAGGGCATATTTCCTTCAGAAGCCTTTTAGTAGGCTGGTGAAGGCTTCGTTCAGCCCGCTTTTGGCGGACTGAACCTTCTCAACCACCGTACCCATCGGGGTACGGTGCTCCTCCATGGCGGAAGCACGTTGCAGTGCGTCCATCAGAGGGTTCAGCGCCTCCGGATTAGTGGAGGCCGCCGTCGGAGTAGGCGCTCCCCCTTCCTTTAAAGGGGGTTGCTCGCTCGATTCCGGAGCCACATTGGTCTCCGGAACGGTGTTCGGCTGGGGGCCGGCCTGGTCAGGGCCCCCGTCGTCGGTCTCCATGGGGGTTGCACCCCCCATGTTCTCGACAGCCGAGGCATTACCCTCTGGCGCAGTCTTGTCGGCCTCCCGCACCTCTTCGTGGCCCGAAGAGGTCCTTTGGGATAATACCTCGGTGTCATCCGTGGTGGGTGGCAGAGAGGTTCGCGGGGGCGTCTCGCTCTCCACCATCTCCGGCGCTAGAGACTTCCCCGAAGATGAAGATTGCTGGGGGAGACCATGGGCCGGACTGAAACAAGTAACATGTTATCCTACAACTTGTAAGAGATCAGATGTATGTAAAGCATTCTTACATACTTACGATTCGGCCAGGGGCTTTGCCCTAAGGCGCCGCTTGGGGATGGCTTCGGCATCCAAATCCAAGCCATCCGAGAGGGATATCTTCCCCCTTTTGGACGCCTCCGCCTCTGGATCTGCGGAGGCCGCCCTTTTCTTCTTCCTCCCCTTAGGGGAAGAATTGCTTTCTTCATCTTCCTCCTCCTCGTCTTCATCTCCCTCGTGGGAGGAGTGAGCCTCGGTCTCTTCGGACATAGCGTCCGAAGTACCTTTACGGCAGAGGCCACTTTTGGCCTCCTTGCCCTTCTTCTTGGCCTTTTTCTCCGGCGCCTGGTACGGCGTCGGGACCAGCATCCTCGTTAGCAGAGGATCAACTGGGTCTTCGGGCAGCAGAGCCGGACACTTGATCCACTCCGCCTTCTTTGTCCAGCCCTGATTAAAGGATGGGAGTTTCAGCATACCCCTTTAATTTGTGAACTGAGTTATGTTCGGAGACTGAACACTTACCTTGGTGGCTGGATGATCGCATTCGAGGCCGATGTCGTTGGTCGTCTTCGGCCATGTCTTCTGGGCCTTGAAGAGCAGCTTCCAGATCTCTCCGTGCGTCATGCCGAAGAATTGCTGCAGGGTCCGCGGTCCTTCCGGATTGAACTCCCACATGTGGAGAGTCCGGCGCTGGCAGGGAAGGATCCGGCGGAACAGCATCATCTGGATCACATAAGTGAGCCTGGTGTTCTTTTCAATAATATTCTTGATGCGCTTTTGCAGCATCATCACTTCATCAGTTGACCCCAAGTCTAGACCCTTGTTGGTCCACGACTCGAGCCGCATTGGGGGTCCGGACCTAAACCCAGGTGAAAGGATTGATACGGTCGACTAGAGGGGGGGTGAATAGGAGACTACAAATTTTACTCTTTCTTGTCAATTTTAAGGCTTAACGGATAAAAAGGGTTCACTAGATATGCAACTAGGTGAACACAACCTATATGACAAGCAAGCTCTAAGCTAAATATGCTAGGCAACAAACTAATTAGTAAGCTAACAAGCATACAAGGCTAAGTAAAGTGCAGGAAAGGATTAACCACAAGTGAGACGAGGACGCGGATTTTATCCCGAAGTTCACTCTTCCTTGGGGAAGAGCTACTATCCATTTGGAGCGGTGCCGGAGCCAAAGCTTGCGGAACGCCACCGAAGGCTCACCGTAATCTCCTTCGAGTCACCCCCAACGGATGAGCCTCGAATCACTCGGGGTTGTTCTTGAAGGCGACCACCACACCTTTACAAACTTCTCCGGAGCACACCACAAGCAAGGAAGCTTTCGGAGGAACCTCTAACCGCCTAGGAGCCCAAGCTCCAAGAGTAACAAGTCATGGTGGATGAATGTTGCGGGGAACGCGATTTGGTTTGGTCAAAGTGTAGATCGGGTCTTGCTCTCCCAATCCCCAAAGTTTCAACAAGATTGGGTGGAGGGATTGAGAGTAGTGAGCAAAATGGGGTGTAGCAATGGAGGAGCTCAACAAGACATTAGGGTTGAGGGATGGAGGAGGAAGAAGGGGGCTTATATAGTGTTCTTGGCCGGGAGGGGATTTCTGCCCGTTGGACCCCGTGCGCACGGGCCAAGTCAGCCCCGTGCGCACGGGGTGTCCAGTGAGTTTCGAGGTACCCCGTGCGCACGGGGGTCAGAGACCCCGTGCGCACGGGGTGTCCCGAAATATTCTGACTACCCCGTGCGCACGGGGGTCAGAGACCCCGTGCACACGGGGTGTCCAGAAGATTTCTGATGAAACATCACAGGACACCACGGCAAAGCACACAATAAGTGGAATATCTGAGGAGGTGTAGGAGGGCTGGTGTATCTGTCTTGGAGGCATTCCCACACGACACTAAATCCACGAAGACCCCTCTTGATAGTGCGGTTTTACCTACGACTCAAATCGAACCAAAACGAAAAACCTTCGAGTCGCCGGTAACCACGCCTTTGATCTTTTTGGACTGGGGGGTCGCACACCTCCATCAATGGACACCTTGGAACCAAAGTCCTGAGATAAACTTTAGCAACCAACATTAGTTCCACTAACCACATTGTCATCACACCAAAATATAATCTAAGTGATACTTGCACTTTCAATCTCCCCCTTTTTGGTGCATTGATGACAATATGGTTAGGACATGGCATACAGGATACAACTTAAGTAAACAGCCATGCGACAATAGTTGATCAAAGGAGCTCCCCCTATATATGTGCAAGGAAAAAAATGCTTGATTATGCATCAAGCACACACATATGAGGCTCCCCCTAGATCCACATTGTCAAGGCATGCGATCAACATAATAATACCCAACACGGTGCCTAGATCACATGCAAGTGTGGTGAGCAGAAAACGTGAGACTAACCTATAGAAGCTTGATCATACTCCACAAGATATATCAACATAAGCATAGATAAATTCCATAAAGTAGATAGTCTCTCACATAGACTAGGTAGCTCACGACCACACCGCGAAAGCAAGTAAATAAGAGTATCTCAAGCCAAATAAACACAACCAAAACAAACGAGGCCTTGAGATCTCACCCAACTGAAACCAACTGCAAACGCCCCTAATAGAACACTTCTCCCCCTTTGTCATCAAGACAACAAAAAGGGAAAAGGCGATGCTAACGAGACTCTAGACAAGAGGAGGTGCGCTCGAAGCATCATCATCATCATCAAAGTGCCATCCCTCCAAGGGAAAAGAACGAGCTGTGGCCACACTGTCGTTGTCCTCGGACCCTGGACCAACCTCCTCACCAGCTGCAGCACGCTCAGCCTTCTTCTGACGCCTCACCAGCTTGCCCTTGTTGATCTCCTTGACCTGACGGCGCTGAATGGACTGACACATTTTGAACATGTTGCTCACGGTCTTCAGAAGAGACTTCTTCTCCTCTCTGGTGAAACTGGCATCAGTAGCAACCTGCTTCCCTTTGCTACGCGGAATCCGCACATAGGATGAACATCCCTCAGTGTAGGTAGCACGATCCTCAGGCCTGGGGTTGCGCCCCTTCTTGGGAGGCACATATGGTGGAGGAGCAGCCGGAAGCCAGTTGGCATCACGCTTCGGAAAGGAGGTGCGGTACTTGGCAATGTACCTGGCGGGACAGACAGACTCAATCAAAGCTTGGATGAACGGAGCATAGATGCATGACTTGTTCTCCTGAACACACTGCCTGATCTCAAAGAACATGAAGTCCAGAACATCCACTTTCTTCTTGTCATGAAGGTAGACAAAGATGTCCAACATGGAGCTCCTCAGATTGTGAGAGTCCCCGGTCTTAGGATTAAGCGTGTACCTAAGAATGTGACGCATAGTATCATAGGTTGGCTTCAAATGTTTGATAGAACCGGTGGTGAAGGCCTTGTCTGGCTTGTAAGCAAAAGCAATCTCATCCTTGTCTCTACCTGTCTCCCGAGCACGGCCATACTCAGGATGCTCCTCAGCAAAGAACCGATACGGAATGATGTCAGAGAACTTGGCCATGGAGGCCTCACACTCATATGTGCCAGACATCCAAGTCATAGTGCGAGCCTCATCACTGTGGAAGTATACGGTGGCAAAGAACTGCATCACAAGATCTTCACTGTACGGATGGTGGAAGGCGACGAACGGGATCAAGCCAAGCCTCCCAAGAGCATTATACACACCGGGATAGATATGATCATTGTCCCGAAGAGCCTCCACATTGATTTGCTTGTGGGGGGCAAACTTGTTTTTCTTGGTCATGATCAGCTCAGAGAACACACGGTGTTGAAAATCACTCTTGAATCTTGGGTCAACCCCTGCATCAGTGTTTGGCACATAGGGGAAATCCTGCCTGCGAGCCCAAAGCTCTGGCTTGGTCCACTTAGAGAGAGGTAGATTCTTGACATTCCGACCTCCTGGGAGCACATGTTCCTCTCCTTCCTCCTCATCAACATCATCAGCAGAATCATCCTCATCTTCTATCTCTGCATCTGCGGGGTTCTCATAGTGAGCATCTTCCTGCGAATCATACTCCTCTTCTGAATCCTCGGAGGCTTCAATCACTGGCTGCTTGGAGGCGGCACGGCGAACACGGCCCAGCTCAGAGCCCTGACCAATTCTTTCGGACGGCTGACGAAGAGCCAAAGTGAATTCCCTGGAACCTGCCTTGGTGCGCTTGCGACGGAGCTCGGACCTCTTGTCAGCAGAGTCTGAAACACAACAGCAACAAAACACAACAAACACGAGAGACACAAATAAGTACAAGTGCTCGAGAAGCTGGCGAGGAATGGAAGACAGAGAAGAAACAGGACTGGCACCACTGTGTACCCCGTGCACACGGGGGTCTGACCACCGTGGACACGGGGGTCCCGTGCGCACGGTACAAGGCCCGTGGACACGGGGTTCGCCCAGCGGCAACCACTTCCAGATCGAGATCCGGGAGTGAGTGCGGCAGGGAGAACCGCCACAGTAATGCCCATCCGATTCTAGTCTATCACAAGGGAACGACTGGCCTAGACTAGTAGAGGAGGAAACCCTAGACTAATAAGGATCCAAGGAGGAAAAAGAAGGACAAGGGGAGGGGGATACCAGAGGAGCACCCCATCCCGGGAGATCTCCACGGAGCAGCGAAGTCCCACGGCGCACGGAGGAGCACCGGCGACAAGGAGGCGACGGCGGCGGCCTGGAGGCGATCTGGGGCGTGGAGGGGGCGACTGGGTGGGAAAGAACCCAAACCCCCCCCCCACGTCCCACCTCTTCAGGGCCAGAAACCGCAGACCCCGTGCGCACGGGCTAAAGGCCCCGTGCGCCCGGTACAAGGGCCGTGGGCACGGGGTCCCCATCCGCACGGTACAAGGGCCGTGGGCACGGGGTATCCAGAGGATTTTGACAGGAAGAAGCTTGTTGGGTTATGGCTGAATGCAAATTCTTACCAAGACCCCAAAGAGCATTTCCGCCTCACTTCTGAACACGTCGCAGAAGAAATCCAACACTACTAGAAAGGAGTATGTGTAGCACTTGCACTGGAAGAGAATCGAGAAACACACACACACCGAAACACGAACACAAGGACAAGAAGAACCACACAAAAAAAGAAAAAAAGATCCAACCTCCAACGGAGGGCGGTGGCCGAAGCCACCATGTTTGAGTTTGTTTGGTATGGCACCGCGAAGATATGAACCTTGGGCCCAAGACCAATACTCATCTTTGAAGCACAAATGCCATCTTCAAATGGCTAATGTGAAAGATTTTGTTCAATTTATGCACTAGTAGGATAAGATAGCTCATTAGTTGAGCTAGCTCCCCCTACTTAGGTGCCTACATCTAAAACAAGATACTAGTAGAGTATGTGTGTGTATGCAAGAACCTCAATCCAAGTTACTTATATCCACGATATTCAGCTCATGCCTTAACTCGCGGAATCTTGCTTCATCAAGTGGCTTGGTGAAAATGTCGGCAAGTTGCTTCTCGGTGTTGACATGGAATAAATCAATGTCTCCCTTGGCCACATGATCTCGAATGAAGTGATGACGAATCTCAATATGTTTGGTTCGGCTATGTTGCACTGGATTGTCGGCGATCTTGATTGCACTTTCATTGTCACAAAATAGAGGCACTTTGTCACATTTGACACCATAATCCATCAAAGTTTGCCTCATCCATAATAATTGTGCACAACAACTTCCTGCGGCAATGTACTCGGCCTCGGCGGTTGAAAGGGACACACAATTCTGCTTCTTTGAAGACCAACTTACCAATGACCTCCCTAGGAATTGACATGACCCGGAAGTGGACTTGCGGTCTACCTTGTCTCCGGCCCAATCCGAATCCGAATATCCCAATAACTTGAAAGTTGCTCCTTTGGGATACCAAAGGCCCAAGTTTGGGGTATGAACCAAATATCGAAGGATTCTTTTCACTGCCGAAAAATGGCTCTCCTTGGGAGCGGATTGAAATCTTGCACACATACACACACTCAACATAATATCCGGCCTAGATGCACAAAGGTAAAGCAAAGAACCGATCATAGAGCGATATACCTTTTGATCCACATCTTTACCATTGGGATCAAGATTAAGTTGGCCATTTGTGGGCATGGGCGTCTTCATGGGCTTGACATCTTGCATTTTGAACCTCTTGAGCATGTCTTGAATATAAAGTGCTTGGTTGATGAAGGTTCCTCCTCTCAATTGCTTCACTTGAAATCCGAGGAAAAACTTCAACTCTCCCATCATGCTCATAGCAAATTCCTTGGTCATAAGATTCTCAAACTCAACGTTAATAGCATGGTTAGTGGAACCAAAAATAATATCATCAACATATATTTGGCACACAAACAATTCTCCTTTTACCCTCTTCGTGAAGAGAGTGGAATCTATTAACCCGATCTGGAACCCCTTCTCGCTTAAGAACGCCGTAAGGTGATCATACCAAGCACGAGGTGCTTGTTTAAGTCCATAGAGCGCCTTATGGAGTTCATAAACGTGAGAGGGGTGATCGGGATCTTCGAAACCGGGAGGTTGTTTGACATACACCAACTCCTTAAGAGGACCATTAAGAAATGCACTCTTCACATCCATTTGATACAATTTAAAATCATGATGTGAAGCATATGCAAGCAAGATACGAATGGACTCAAGACGGGCAACGGGGGCAAAGGTTTCACCAAAGTCCAAACCTTCAACTTGGGTGAACCCTTGTGCCACTAACCTTGCCTTGTTTCTAGTGACTTGTCCATGCTCATCTTGTTTGTTCTTAAAGATCCACTTTGTTCCAATGACATTATGATGTTCTTTGGGTCTCTTCACAAGAGTCCATACTTTGTTGCGGGTGAAGTTGTTGAGTTCTTCATGCATGGCATTTACCCAATCCGGGTCGTCAAGTGCATCTTCAACGTTAAGGGGCTCAACACAAGAGACAAACGAGTGATGTTCACAAAAGTTTGCCAAACGTCTACGAGTAGTTACCCCTTTGTTGATGCTTCCATAAATGTTGTCGGTGAGATGTTGAAGATGCTTTAACTAGGCGGCCGCTTTTTGCACTTTGAGGGTAAGCTCTTCTTCACTTGGTTTTGAACTTGTGGAAGAAGCTTGGCCTTGAGAATGCTTTAACCTTGGAGACACCCTTCTCTTCACAACCTCTAGTTCTTGATCACTTGGAGGTGATGATGTGGAAGACACTTGAGGTTGGGATTGATCTTGATCTTGATCAAGAGCTTGACCTTGGGCCTCACGGATTGGTTCTTCGCCATTTGGTTGAGCTTGCCCTTGATCTTGCTCAGGAACATGAGGTACTTGATCTTGTTCTTGGATAGGTTCATGATTTCCCATAGCATCTTGACCTTGTGGTGGCGGTGATGACTTCCCTTGTGGAGAATCCACAAGAGGGGCTCTTACTCCTTCTTCTTCTACTTGGACTTGGGGTGTTTCTTGTGGACGAATGTGGCCTACCCCCATAGTCCTTATAGCTTGTGAAGGAGCCTCATCACCTACAACACTAGGAAAAATTTGCTCCGCACGGGAACCGTTATCTTCATCAAACTCCACATTTACCGTTTCCTCAATACATCCGGTGGATTTGTTGAGAACACGGTAAGCATGAGAGTTTGATGCATATCCAACAAATATGCCCTCATAAGTTTTAGGCGCAAACTTAGCTAAACGGGATTTATTATTTAGAATGAAACACTTACAATCGAATACTCGAAAGTATTTGATGTTAGGCTTTCTCCCGATTAGGAGTTCGTAGGGAGTCTTGTTCTTGAGCATACGAAGATAAAGCCGGTTTGTAGCATGGCATGCGGTGTTGATGGCTTCGGCCCAAAGCTTGTATGGAGACTTGTACTCGTCAAGCATGGTCCTTGCCATCTCAATGAGAGTCCGGTTCTTCCTTTCCGCAACACCATTTTGTTCGGGAGTGTATGGCGCGGCATATTGATGCTTGATCCCCTCATCGCTCAAGAACTCGTTCATAGTGTAATTTTTGAACTCGGTGCCGTTGTCACTTCGAATTGCCTTGATCTCACAATTATGTTGACGTTGAGCTTCTTTGGCAAAGTTGATGAAGGTGTCTTGAGTTTCATCTTTAGTCTTGAGAAAGAACACCCATGTATATCTTGTATAGTCATCGACAATGACAAGGCAATACCTCCTCCCTCCCAAACTATCATAAGATGGAGGCCCAAAGAGATCCAGGTGAATGAGCTCGAGAGGCCTCAAAGTGGTAATGATAGTCGTCACCTTATGAGCTTTTTCATGAAGTTTTCCGGCAATGCAAGCACTACAAGGACGATCTTTGGCAAAAGACACATTGGTTAGTCCAAGGATGTGCTCCCCCTTTAAGAGAGCTTGTAAATTTCTCATGCCAACGTGTGCTAGCCGACGGTGCCAAAGCCACCCCACGTCGGCCTTGGCCATTAGACATGTTGCAAGATAAGTTTTCTCATTTGAGAAATCAACCACGTAAAGGTTGTCTTCAACATGCCCAACAAAGACCACTTTGAGATTGCTTCTCTTAAAGACGGTCACATGAAATTCACCGAAATGAGAATCATAACCGGCACGTGCCAATTGAATCGTAGAAAGTAAATTGTAGTGAAGGGATTGAACAAGCATGACATTCTTAAGTGATGCATCACTAGAGATTACCACCTTGCCCAAACCCAATACCTTGCCCTTGCTATTGTCACCAAAAGAGATGTTTGAAGTGGCCTTGAGCGAATCAATGAACTCCACAAGCATCTCCCTCTCTCCGGTCATATGATTGGTGCAACCACTATCGATCACCCATTGTGTTCCACCGGAGGTATAGTCCTACAAGAATCAAGCTTTGATTTTAGGTCCCCATTTTTCAATGGGTCCTAGAGAGTTAGCAACAAGGGTCTTAGGAACCCAAATAGTCCAAGCATAATCATCATAGTTAGTGCCAACAAATTTAGCAAAGGTATAACCATCATCTCCTCTCATGAGGACATAAGATGGGTTGTTCTTGCCGGCAAACTCTTTGGGAATGGCCTTGTCCCTAGTGACCTTGCCATCCCCAACATTCCCTTTTTCCTTCTCCTTCTCCTTGTGTCCTTCATGAAAAAATGCTATCCTTTGTTGGGGAGGAGGAGTAGGACCGATCTTCTTCTTGTGGCTCTTCTTCTTGGTCTTCTTCTTCTTAGAAGAGGGGTCAAACCCAATTCCCTCCTTGGCAACACACTCCTTTTGGTTGCTCAAGAGGTCATTGAGGTTTTTCTCCCCTTGAATGCACGACACAAGCCCTTTCTCAATTTGGGCTTTTAACTTCTTATTCTCCTCTTGGAGAGAGGTGCAATCATGAGCAAAGTTAGCCGTACAAGATTCATCATTTAAATCAATATGAGGGACGGAAGTAAGAGCCTTAATGGTTGTAGCTTTAAGTTGAGCATAAGACTCGGTGAGGGCAATGAGGTCACCTTTGACAACCTTGGAACTAGTCACAAGGAGCTCATGTTCCTCAACAAGTCTCGTGTGATCAACTAGAAGCTTTTCAACCCTTACTTTAAGGGCATCTTTGTTCTCAAGAGCAAGTTGCAACGCATCATCGGTTTTAACAAAGTCAATTTTATGAGAAGACAAGGCTTCCTCAAGTGATGCTCTCATGACACTCTCTTCATGTAGCTCGTGCTCAAGGAGTTCGACTCTCTCTTTTTCCTCTATGAGGAGGTTTTCAACGTTCTCGATAAAATCATCGCGTTCGGCGAGTGATTTAAGGAGATCGCTAAAACGAGCACGAGCTTCACCATGAAGAGTTTTCATGAAAGCCATCAAGGATTCCTCATCATTATCCACACCATCATCACACTCATCCTCCACTATCTCACATGAAACATTGGGAGTGTGGATGAAGGGTTTTAGAGATTTGGACTTTGTTTTTACCTCTTTGGCCATGAGGCAATGATGAGTGAACGGCTTGTCCTCGTTGGGAGAGTCGAAGAGACCGGTGGTGGAGGAGGAGGTAGTGGCATGCATGGCAATGGCGGCCGTGCCCACATGATCATCATCACCGTCATCTTCATCTCCGGGCATGTACTCCTCATGAACAAGAGCCTTGTCATCTTTCCTCCTGGAAAACTTGGTGAACTTCTTCTTCTTGAGCACAAGCTTCTCGGACTTGTCTTCACGTCTCTCATAAGGACAATCGTGCACAAAATGTCTTGGGCTATCACAATTGTAGCATTTTCTTCGTCCAAACGATCTTCCTTGCAGATTCTTCCCTTTGTTTGCCATGGTCCCGGAATATTTCTTGACCAAGAGAGCCAAGTCTTCCGCAAAGTCATTTGCCGGGCATGAGGTGTCAACATCTTCCTCACAAGTCTCTTCAACAACTTCTTCATCCCTTGAGGGTTGGGCAACTACTTTCTTGGCCTTCAATGCAAGATTTTAGTTCTTGGTGGCTTGAGCTATGGCAAAGGTCTTCTTGGACTTGGTCTCCAAAAGAACATGAGTTGAGAAAGTGGATTCAACTTGTGCCGCGGTCAACTTTTGATAGTCCGGGCGTTGATGTATCATCATCACCATGGTATGTTCCGTGCGAACCATAGCATCAATGAACTTGTCCTTAATGAAATCATCATTTGCCCAAGTGCACCCAAAGGTTCTCAAATTGAGCACAAGAGACTTCAACCTTCGATATACCTCTTCCGCGGACTCACCCTCATTTCTCACAAATAGGTTGACTTCTTGCTTGAGCAAAGCCAACCGAGATCTTCGAATTGCTTCATCACCTTCGAGGGCCTCCTCAAGGCAATCCCAAATTTCCTTGGCAGTCTTGAGTAGAGCAATGGAGTCACTATAGTCATCGGTCACCGCGGTGCGCAACATGTTGTGGGCGGTAGCATTGAGTTGATCATCAACGGCTTCTCTTGGAGTGAGATTCATGGGATCCTTGGGGTTGAAACCGTTGACCACAATCCACCATAGTTGTGTAGATGCACTGCGAATATGAGACTCCATATCTAGCTTCCACTTAGCAAACGCGTTAGCTTTCAAAGGGGGCGGAGGCCCCACAGGATTAATGCGAGGGTGCTGCAAGGGTTGTGGTGAGTAAAAGTGTTCCACGGCATTGTACTTGGGAACTTGAGTGCGAGCCAGGGATGCAAGAGGTTCTCTCGAATCATCCGCATCATGAACCGCATTTGGATCAAATGAGTTTGAGGCGGATGTCGAGGGCTTTAAGCGAGCATCAACTTCCTCCTTGACCGAGGAGCGAACTTCTTTCAACATAGCAGTTTTGAGGTCCGCAAACATTGAAAGAATATCGGCCACGGTCAACGGGGCCCCCGGGTTAATGGGGGCGACGGGAGCAACAGCCGAAGCAACAAGTGCGCCGGCCGCCGCGGGGGGTAGGTTTTGACCATCCTCCGCAAGTGGTGCGTCACCTCCCTCATTCCCTAGATCGACCATATCCTCTAAGGTTGTAAAACCTTATATTAGAGCACGAGGCTCTCATACCAATTAAAAGGATCGATATGGTCGACTAGAGGGGGGGTGAATAGGAGACTACAAATTTTACTCTTTCTTGTTAATTTTAAGGCTTAGCGGATAAAAAGGGTTCACTAGATATGCAACTAGGTGAACACAACCTATATGACAAGCAAGCTCTAAGCTAAATATGCTAGGCAACAAACTAATTAGCAAGCCAACAAGCATACAAGGCTAAGTAAAGTGCGGGAAAGGATTAACCACAAGTGAGACGAGGACGCGGATTTTATCCCGAAGTTCACTCTTCCTTGGGGAAGAGCTACTCTCCGTTTGGAGCGGTGCCGGAGCCAAAGCTTGCGAAACGCCACCGAAGGCTCACCGTAATCTCCTTCGAGTCACCCCCAACGGATGAGCCTCGAATCACTCGGGGTTGGTCTTGAAGGCGACCACCACACCTTTACAAACTTCTCCGGAGCACACCACAAGCAACGAAGCTTCCGGAGGAACCTCTAACCGCCTAGGAGCCCAAGCTCCAAGAGTAACAAGTCATGGTGGATGAATGTTGCGGGGAACGCGATTTGGTTTGGTCAAAGTGTAGATCGGGTCTTGCTCTCCCAATCCCCAAAGTTTCAACAATATTGGGTGGAGGGATTGAGAGTAGTGAGCAAAATGGGGTGTAGCAATGGAGGAGCTCAACAAGACATTAGGGTTAAGGGATGGAGGAGGAAGAAGGGGGCTTATATAGTGTTCTTGGCCGGGAGGGGATTTCTGCCCGTTGGACCCCGTGCGCACGGGCCAAGTCAGCCCCGTGCGCACGGGGTGTCCAGTGAGTTTCGAGGTACCCCGTGCGCACGGGGGTCAGAGACCCCGTGCGCACGGGGTGTCCCGAAATATTCTGACTACCCCGTGCGCACGGGGGTCAGAGACCCCGTGCACACGGGGTGTCCAAAAGATTTCTGATGAAGCATCACAGGACACCACAGAAAAGCACACAATAAGTGGAATATCTGAGGAGGTGTAGGAGGGCTGGTGTATCTGTCTTGGAGGCATTCCCACACGACACTAAATCCACGAAGACCCCTCTTGATAGTGCGGTTTTACCTACGACTCAAATCAAACCAAAACGAAAAACCTTCGAGTCGCCGGTAACCACGCCTTTGATCTTTTTGGACTGGGGGGTCGCACACCTCCATCAATGGACACCTTGGAACCAAAGTCCTGAGATAAAGTTTAGCAACCAACATTAGTTCCACTAACCACATTGTCATCACACCAAAATATAATCTAAGTGATACTTGCACTTTCACCAGGACTGGCCGCCCAGTTGGCGCCGCGAGGTTCGGTGATGTAGAACCACTCCTGCTGCCATATCTTGACCATCTCCACAAAGACCCCTTTGGGCCAGGTAACGTTGGGGAGCTTGCTCACCATGGCGTTGCCGCAGTCCGTGTGCTGCCCGTCGACCACCTTCGGCTTCACGTTGAAGACCTTGAGCCATAGGCCGAAGTGTGGGGGGTGCGGAGGAGCGCTTCGCACATAACGATGAACGCCGAGATGTGGAGAAAGGAATTCGGGGCTAGATCGTGGAAATCTAGCCCGTAATAGAACATGAGACCGCGGACAAAGGGATGGAGGGGAAACCCTAGTCTGCGGAGGAAGTGGGGGATAAATAACACCCTTTCGCCAGGCTCCGGGGTGGGTATGACCTTCTTCTTGGCAGGGATCCTGTGCGCAACGTCCGCACTCAGGTACCCCGCCTCCCGGAGCCCCTTGACGTTGTTCTCCGTCATGGAGGAGCCCACCCACTTGCCTTGAGAACCGGATCCGGACATGGCTGGAAAGGCTGGTGGCGGTGGGGAAGATCGGAACTTGGGTGCTGGAGCTTGAGGATGGGAATGCTGAGGGAGAAAGAAGGCGTGGGGTGAAAGGAAGGGATCTCTATCCGTTTATATAGGTTGTGGATATCAAACGCCCCCCTCTAGCCTTAATACTCGCCTGTTCCCAAGGGGTCGTGCGAACGGCACGGTTAGATTACCCAGACCCGTATTGATGAGAATCCCGCAATAAGGGGACACAATCTCTGCTTTGAAAAGACGTGTCAGTGGAGGCTGTGTCTCGAAACGCAAAGCGGGAGGCCGAAAAACGGTTCGAAATAATAGAGGGGCCAGACGTAACGTTTCGCTGAAAAAGCTGTCAGTAGACATGCCTTATTTTGATTAAGTATTGTGCCCTTGTGGTTGAGAGTTGTAACTGTTATACAGAGCCGGATACAACTCTCTTGCTCAGAAGACTGTTTCAAAGTATTTGGAGGAGGAACCCGCCTTGCAATGCCGAAGACAATCTGCGTACCGAACACATCGTCATCGAAAGACTGGTTCAGGGGCTACTGAGGGACTCCTGGACTATGGGGTCCTCGGGTGTCCGGGCTATGCGATATGGGTCGGACTGATGGGCCGTGAAGATACAAGGTAGAAGGCCTTCCCCCGTGTTCGGATGGGACTCTCCTTTGCGTGGAGGGCAAGCTTGACGCCCGGATGTGTGGTTTCCTTTCTCTGTAAACCGACTCTGTACAACCCTAGGCCCCTTCGGTGTCTATATAAACCGGAGGGTTTAGTCCGTAGAGGCAATCACAATCATACAGGCTAGACATCTAGGGTTTAGCCATTACGATCTCGAGGTAGATCAACTCTTGTAACCCCCATACTCATCAAAGTCAATCAAGCAGGAAGTAGGGTATTACCTCCATTAAGAGGTCCCGAACCTGGGTAAACAACGTGTCCCCTGTATCTTGTTAACTTCGATCCTCAGACGCATAGTTCGGGACCCCCTACCCGAGATCGGCCGGTTTTGACACTGACACCCGTCCTCGTCGCCCTGCGGTGACCACCCCTCATAGCAGCGCTTAGGGGAGCAATGGAGTTGTGCTCTCGATGCAAAGAAAAGAGGGTGGACGAGAGAGCTCCAAAGAAAAGATAAGGAGCCGAGAAATAAGGTGGGCCTGGCTTGAGCACATGGCTAGTTGTTCCTCCCGAACGATGTGCGCGTGTGATGCGCTATCTCGACGCAACCGGCCCAATGTTCGTCCGTCCAGAAGGAAACGTTCCCTTTTGGGGAGCTCCTAACGGGTGCCTTCTGCGCCGGTTACCATACCTGGCGCCTACAGGGAAGCTTAGTGGGCTGCTCTTTCGAAGCCCAGTCAGAAGCTAAATCTCGAATAGAATTCAAAAAATTATGCTCCCGCTAGGAATCAAACTCGCACCCTTCGCTATCTACAGTCGTTCGGCTAACCGCTACGCCATGTCGTTACTAGTGATTGAATGCAGCTCGAACACTTTAAAAACTACCTACCCATACATGAGTTTCTTTAAAAAAAATGAAACTTCACAGATTTCGGAACTTGCAAAAAACGTTGCCCCTATTCAAGGAAAGTTTATTGAATTTGAAAAACGTTCATCTCTTAAAAAAATAGTTACAAGGAAATGAAAAAAGTTCATGAAAAAATGAAACAAATTCATCAATTTTGATTTTTTTCACAAAACTGAAAAAAGTTCATCAATTTTCGAAAAAAGTTCATCTATTTTGAAAAAAGTTCATTGAATTTGAGAAAAGTTCATCGAATTTGATGAAAAGTTCACCGAATTTGAAAAGAAGTTCGTCGAATTGAAAAAAGTTCACTGAATTTGAAAAAAGTTCATCAATTCCAGAAAAATTTCACAAATTTGAATTTTTTTATTAGTTTTGAAAAACAAAACTCAATGACTTGAAAAAAGTTCACGGATTTTGATAAAGTCCACGGATTTAAGAAAAAAAAAAGAGAAAAGAAAGGAAAAGGAAAAAAAAACAATCAGACAAGTAAGAAGAAAAGAAGGAGAAAGTAAGAAATACGACAAGAAGCGGTGTGGGCGAGTGGTTAGCACAGGCTATATGGTACAGCGTCGCGGGATCGAATCACCGCGAACGCACGACGGGACTCGCTCTGTTTTACCGGGAAAAAGGAAAACTAAATGGGCCGGCCCAGCTCGTAGGGAAGGTGTGCGCCGCTTTGCGTTTAACACATTAACGGGCGCCAAATAGGAAACGCCTCCCTTTTGATATTGAGAGAATAATTGGGCATAGCTGGCCAAATGGGCCGGCCCGGCACATCCTGCAGTACTAATCGTGCCTGGTACGGCACGACGCACAAGGGCACGATTAGTAAACGGACCGTGACGTGTCGGTCCACGTGCACGACCACTTAGCTAATCGGCTGACACACCAGTCCAGGTGTTGTCCGGCCTACTAGGCAGTTTTTTGTGCCACTTTCACAACACACACATATGTCTCTCTCTCTCTCTCTCTCTATATATAATAATAATAATAATAAGGATAAGGATAAAAAGATAAGTGAGTCGTGTCGTGTCTTCCCGCGTGCCCTGCCTAGCAGCCGGGGCACGGCCCACTTAGCATGTGTTGTGCCTGACCCGTGTCATGCTGGCGTGCCAACGGGCCGACCCAGCTGGCATGGCCCAGATGGCCAGCTTTGTAACTGGGGCGACAAAATCATTGTTTTGACCTTTATGGCAACTTCAGCATAGAATGAACCCTGTTTGAAAGAATAGCACAATCTGATTCCTTTTTGCCACGCTCGGCCCTCCGTCCCAAAACAGTGAAACATTGATCCCCACGGCGGTGTCCACACCACAGCATTCACATCACACTGCACCATGCCGAAGTCGTGGTTCTCTGTGTTGATAGGCGGCGACTCCGGGTCTCCTTCCGAGTTCGGATCTTGGCGTGCCGCCGGCATTCTCCAGGGCCCTCGACCTCCAGGACGATCGGATCCTCTGAGAAGGAGAAGATCATCGTCTCCTCAGGTGATGAGGAGGAGCAGCCGGCCCTCCTCGCAAAGGCGGCAGTCATAGACAATGAGTACGAGTGGCAAATGGAGCTCATGACAAGCGGCCGCTCCATGACCATGGTCCGCCGCCGCCGCGAACCCACATCAAGGAGGAGTCAGCATCGCCGCCTCTCCGGCGCGTGAAGGCAGAGCCAACATTCCTCCGCCCCCGCCCACGTGCAGCTTCTAAATCCAAATCGGATGTCGAATGAAGGAGGATCCAACGTTGCCGCCGCACCGCCGGTACGGCCACATCGACTAGCCAGCGTCGCCAATGCGCCATGTCTGGCGCGGCAAGGCCACGAAGAAGGAGGTACCACCAGCGATCGCGATGGCGCGAGGCGCCTCCTCCACTACCTCGGTTGTCGCAACAACACAGCTACTCGTCGTCGCGGAGCATCATGGCGGCCGAGGAGAGGACGACCAAGGAGGCGGCGCGGTGGGTTCGGTGCACAGCGACGCGCCACTCGGGTTCATGAAGTCCAACTGGGTGTTGGCCTGGGTCCGCGCAAACCTCGATCTCGCGAAGCTCTGGCCGGCGGCCACAGTGACTATGTTGCCTCGACGAGGAGTGGTCTCTCAACGAGACCGTCGCCGTCGCCAGCCAAGGGCCGCTGCGAGCAGTAGGAAATATCGTCCGGTTTATGTAAAAAATATATCAAACTTATGTCTGGTTGAATGAATTCCGTCGTCTTTGCATGAATTGTGTCCGGTTTATCGTACGGTGATAGCTTGTCCCGGTCGGCATATGGACATTTGGTAGCTGAGATCAAGCATCTTATGGTACTTCATGAGTTTATTCCACAGAAAATTAAGCATGAGCAAAATAGGGTAGCAGATCGATTGGTTTTGTATAGTCGTATTGAGAGTGTGATTGCGGTATGGCTACATCGTGGACCACCGTGTATAGAGGAACTTTTGCCTCTCAATTGTAACCCTATTCTTATGGAATAAAACTCTTTACCCTCGCAAAAAAATGTGTCTGAGGTTTATTTGTATTGCGGGCATACGCTTGCGACGAGCGTTGGATGGGTGACTCCCGTATCATTGTCCACGGACGGGCCCGAACGCGTCCGCGGACAAATGCTATGTCCGTTTTATGAGTCAGTGTTGGAGATGCCCTGACTTGACACCCCTCAAATAGTTTTAGGACTTACTTCCTCCGTTCCTAAATATTTGTCTTTCTAGAGATTTTAACAAGTGACTACATACGGAGCAAAATGAGTGAATCTACACTCTAAAATATGTCTATATACATCCGTATGTGGTAGTTCATTTGAAATCTCTAAAAAGACAAATATTTAAAAACAGAGGGAGTATGTTGTACTTTACTTCCAATTTATATGTGAAGGAATCCGAAAAAAAGGTAAATGAGGCAATCGTAGCTCCGCAGGACTCCTATAGTAGTTTAGCAAACGAACTCTTGCGAGAGTCCTATCTAGGTCGTCGCAAAAAAAGAATAAAAAAAGGAGAGGAAAGAAAGAGTCCTATCTAGGTACGTGCTGCCAAATAAGTTTTAGAGTCCAGCAAAAGGGCAAAAGATACTACTATACATATTGGCCCAATGCTGGTTTCTAGGGCTTAAGCAGAAAATAGCCACCCAATGCTTGCCTATAAATACACGGCAGGTCAAGAGCACCACCAATCCGTGCATATCTCATCGGCAGTTGGAGGAAGGGCAAACCCTCGTTGATGCAAAGCCAATCTACAATTACGAGTTCAATTGAGGTATGAGCCAAACTAGCATGTCTGGTCTCAAATTTCACTAGATTTGTTTGCTTCGATCTGTTTTGTTCCATGAATGCACATGTCTGGTCTCAAATTTCACTAGATTTTGCCAATTAGATTATCTCTCTCTCTCTTTCTCTCTTTCTCTCTTTCCCCAAGAAAGTCTCTCTTTCTCTCCAAGAAAGTCAATTAGATCTGCAAATTGCGACTTTGTCGCATGCCGGATCCGGATGAATCGCCTTCTCCTATATGTCAGGCGTCAAACATCAGATCCAATCTTTGTCGGATGGACATGATGTCTAGTTGTCGCGTTCACATTTAACTCAACTTTACTTTCTCATCGTTTTCTTTGAGCACTCCCCGACAATGATGATGGTCAGGATTCTTCTTATGACTTACTCGCGCGCACTTTGCCTAGTGGAAGGTCGGATGTCATGCGGAGCGGGTACCCTAAGATTGCGACAATGTCATTCCTCGTATATGCCTGACATCCAGGCTCCATCGGGTTTTAGACGTGGATCCAGGTTGCAACTATTTTAATTGATGCTTCATTGGTTCCTTTATGTAAGGTGTATTATTTTCGGCACGGTGATCAAGGCACATAATTATAGAGAAGTTAGGATGAAATTACCCTTGGCAAATTTGTTGGTTAGTGGCAATGAAATCATTTAGTACAGGAAAGTAAAAGATACATGCAATCGGGAGAGAGATACTTTTCTTCTTTCCCTACAAGAGATACAGAGAATCGGGAGAGAGATACTTTCCTTTTAAAGGGCTAAAAAGGGATTATGAGAAACTTGAACAAATGCATATTATATTATGAAATTTTATATAAATAAAATACACCTTATAAAGGAACGGAGAGAGTATTGTGTTGCTTGGGTCTAAACTTACATTTAGGCTTTAATACTTCCTCCGATTCATATTATTGGTCGCTGATTTAGTATTTCCTCCGATCCATATTAATTCTCGCTGATTTAGTATTTCCTCTGATCCATATTAATAGTTGTTGATTTAGTACAACTTTGTATTAAATAAGCAACAATTAATATGGATCGAAGGGAGTAGTACTATATTATCTTTCATGCAAGAGAATAAGAGTTAAGAGCCGGTAGAGAGGGCTGGACAATCCACCAAGACATCAATAGTCTAAGCAGAAGAAGTGTAGTACGATTGTGTCCAAGTTATTGTTTTTCTTGTTTGTTATCAGATCTAAGATGTGTTTTGGGTGTCTTTTTGTTCTAAAAAGTCAGACAATGAGAGTGAAGTTAGAAGTCACTAGGTCGTCGAAGCGGTAGCGTGTTAGAAGTCATTTATCCATTTTTTTCTTTCTTCTTTTTGATAATGTCTTTTCCATGAGGGATTTGCACACAATAGGTGCATTAATCGCCTTATTTATACTCCCTCCGTTCCTAAATATAAGTTTTTGGAGAAATTTCACTATAGACCACATACGAAGCAAAATGAGTGAATCTATATTCTAAAATGCATCTAGATACATCCGTATGTGGTTCATAGTGTAATCTCTACAAAGACTTATATTTAGAAACAGAGGGAGTAGTAGATTAACTTGCAGTTCAAGCCACCCGGATTTATGCCTTAATTTAAGGAGCCTGTTTGCCTTATTTTCCTTACCTTGCCCGCCATCAGCTCTGTTTCCGCGGGGGCTGCTTTTTTCCTTTCTGTATCGATCTCCTAATTTATTTGCTGCCTATTTCACATCCTAGTAGTTCTTTTTATTCCCTGCTTCTTCCGATCCACCTGATCGCTTGCACCTTTTACCCTCTTTGAACTAGTTTCCCTGAACTCAGTTTCCACTACTGTAATTTCTTCCGCTTCTCCATTGGCTTTTGTGTCCACTTGCACTTCGTCTCCTAGTGCATGGATTGGCATCTACTCCCTCTGTTTCATAATATAAGAGCGTTTTTGACACTACACTAATTTAAAAATGCTCTTATATTATGGGACGGAGGGAGTACATGTAAGTATGACTATGGTGCGTGTCATAGCATTAGGTTTAACGATGATTGAGTAGTCTTTCTTGTGTTTTGGCTCCATTATAATATGTGTTTAAAATCACCTATTCTTGGGCCAAGACACGAGAACCTTTGACCAAATGACATGTCTTTGTTTGGATTTAACAAATGACATGATATTGTGTCACTGACGTGTAGGGTCCGGGCCCTTGTGTCATTTGGTCACTCTTTTTCTTGGGTAATAGTGTACCTGGCAATATGAGTTAGTAGTATTATGTTTGAACTACATGGTGGAATTTGTCTTTTTAGTTTCTTGAGGTGTGGTCTGAATTTGATGTGAAATTTTGACATGGTATATGCGTGTTGTATGAATTTTGTCAAATTTTTTTTCTATTTTTAAGCGAACTTTGTCTTTTAAAATTCATCGAATTGTGGATAGAATTTGGATATGATTTTTTGTGGCATTCTATATACTATTGTATCAATGCCGTCAACTTCTATAGTTTAGTGGTCATTAATCCCAACTCAAAACAAACAAACCAATTTTGTCATGGAGAAGCTATATGTCAAATCAATGATTTTTTTGGTGCAACTACTGATTTTTTTCATAGCCCTTGGATCGGAAGCAGTTGCTCGACCCACATACCGACTTTTTTTTTCTTGCAACTAGTAAACTTTTCTGTAACCCTTGGCTCCGCAAGCAGATGCTTGACCCACCTGTTGACTTTTTTCTTGCGACTAGTCAATTTTTGGGTAGCCCTCGGCTTCGGAAGCAGTTGCTTGGCCCACATGCCATCTTTTTTTCTTGCAACCAGTGAACTTTTCCGTAGCCTTTGGCTCCGGAAATAATTACTTGGCCTGCATGCTGTTTTTTTTCTTTCAACCAGTGAACTTTTTGCTTGGCACACATACCGCCTCTTTTTCTTAGTGTACTTTCCGTAGCCCTTGGCTTTGGAAGCAGTTGCTTGGCCCGAATTTTTCTTTTCTTCCAACCAGTGAATTTTTCCGTACCCCTTGGCCCGCATGATGATTTTTTTTCTTCCAACCAGTGAACTTTTCGGCAGCCCTTGGCTCGGGAAGCAGTTGCTTGGCCCGCATGTCGACTTTTTCTTTCTTCCAACCAGTGAACTTTTTGATAGCCCTTGGCTCCGGAAGCAATTGCTTGGCCCACATGCCGACTTTTTTTTTCTTTGAAGCAATGAACTTTTTTGTAGCCCTTGCTCTGGAAGTAGTTGTTTGGCCCGCACGTTGATTTTTTTCCTTCCAATTAGTGGACTTTTTCCGTAGTCCAGGATGTAGTTGCTTCGCCCACATGCCGACTTCTTTTTGGTGCTAGTGATTTTTTCTGTAGCCTTTGGACCCGAAAGCAGTTGCTTGGCCCACATGCCCATGCTGAAGTCAGGGGTCATGTGGGTTAGAGGATCCCAATTCCTTAGATCTAGATCTCAATCTTAACATCACAAACACACCAACTATATATACTTATGCACTAGTAAACCTAGCCCCACCATTCTCGACCCCCTCCCCCTCCCAAATCTCCGGCGGCGTGCCGACAGCTCCATCACCACATCTTTATTCCTGTCGCACGGCCGTTGACCCACTCTTCACAACCTAATTGCTCTCCATTCTTCCTCGACGATCAACCTAGGCCCCCGCTAGGTGAATTTGGCCCCGATTCGACACAAGAGACATCGAGGAAGGCTGAGTTTACAGGGGGCAAAGCAGAACACAAAGGTGAGAAACCAAATCTAATCAATTTGTGGGTGGCAAATTCATCTTTTTCCGTGTGTGTGCCTCCTACGGATACATAGGCTAAACAAAAGAAAAATTCCATTATCATGTTAAAAATTTCTTGAAGAAAAATCTATGTTTTTAAAGAGTATCCACGGTGGGAAAGCTCTTCTTGTTCTTGAGACACGCCATGGGGGTGGCGTGGCAGAGCACAGTGCCTTCCCTAGATATATAATATCCCCTCCGCTAGATTGCGCGAGCAGCGGCTGGTGCCGTGGCCGCCGATTCCAGAGTATCTTCCGCCGGATCCATGTTGGTTCATCTTCCCCAGCTCATTTCTTTGTTCCCCCCATTGCGAGTAACCACACCGTTCATTTCACTCTGCAGAAGAGGAGAAGACGGGAGGTACTCTTGCCGCTTGAAGAATAATACTTCTTTTATTGCCTCACTACTATAATCTCCCGGTATATCTTCCACCTCCGCCGCTTTACCTTCCGGTTCTCATCACGGATACGCCGCCGAGGAGTCTCAGGTAACCTCCCTTCTCCGTCCTCTTCCTCCTCCCTGCGATTTGCTCCGGATTCGGACAGATCCGTTCTTGTGGTCCGGCTCCTGTTTAGATTCGGATTTACAGCTTGCCCGGTGATGCTGTGGGCTAGAGCTGGTGGCAGAGCTAGCTGGCTGTCGGACTGGGAAACTTTGTTGTTGATGGATGTGTTGGAATCGTGGAGGTGGGGGTCTCCACCCAATTTGGGGAAGAAATATCTAGGTGTGGAGAGGGGAACCCATGCTATTGGGGGGATAACAAAGGGATGGGGAAATTTTGTAACTTGGGTAATCGCAATGTTTGTCGATCCGGTCACCGGCCTGCGGGGAAGGCAAGATCTTTCTATAGGCTCCCCTTGAATAAGGAACCCTAGATCTACGCCGCAAGATGCGCCTGTGTGGCCCGTGCCTCAGATTTATCCGTCGCACAATGGCGTGCCCAGGTCGTGTCCCGACCACTCGAATTGCTTCGAAACTTGTACATTTGAATTTGTGTCAAATATGTGTATAGGATTATAGTTGGCCTTGTTATCAGCGGATCATAAGGTGTTGGAGTCAAACACCTGTAATTGGACCTATAATGTACTCCCTCCGTGCCAAAATAAGTGTCTCAACTTTGTTCTAACTTTAGTACAAATTTGTCCTGAAATTCAGACACTTATTTTGGGATAGAGGGAGTATAAAGGAACCATGGGGTAACAAAATAGAAACATGACACAAGG
This sequence comes from Triticum aestivum, assembly GCF_018294505.1. NCBI lineage: Eukaryota > Viridiplantae > Streptophyta > Magnoliopsida > Poales > Poaceae > Triticum > Triticum aestivum. The sequence continues at coordinate 590,303,776 of NC_057814.1, read as the reverse complement.
TCATGAGCGGGGTTGTATGGTCACCGTGGCAAGGGTGTCCAAACCGGCCATGGCGGGTGGTTGGAGACACTGATGAAGCCTTGGTGAGTTTCCTCGTCGGTTGTGTTATGTCGATTTAATGCACCGGGAGGAGCACCCGAGCAAGGGCTCCTAGAAATATAGGATTCGGCCCAACTCCGTCATCAAACATCGTCTTGCCATTGTCTACTCTTTGGAAATCCAATGTCTATTTACCGACATATTTGTTATACACTATGTTCACCGAGGCGCGTGCTAGTAGTATCCGCATAATTGGTAAGGCTTTTACGGATTCGAGAGGGGGGCAAATGAAACTAGAAAAGAGTCAAGGGGCTTTTCTAGCGTATTATGTTTGTTTTCTACTTCTACTTCAGTCATAAGCCCAAGAAATATGTCCTTGCAAATCGTTGGTTGACAAACGGTAATCTTCTAGTTAATTAAATCCTATAAAACTGCAATAGTTAGGACCATGAGAGAAGCTTGGGATTCTTCTAGAGGGCAATAGTATGAGTTGCTAAAAAAATGCAAGGTGGAAATATCCAATTCCTCGTACTCCTCATGAAATTGGTTAGATTTTCTCTTTGTCTTCATCAAATTGATCTCTCTTGTTGTGGTTACTTCGCCGGTCTTCTAGCTACATGGTGTACCAAGTCAAAATGTTGTGACTATTTTATTACATCTTTCGACTTTATAGTGATACAATATTTTCCTTGAAAAAAATGATTTAATGCTTCCTTATCCTTATTGAAGAGCTTGTGGGGCGCCGCAGGAGGGAAGGTTTCAAATTTGTTTTATGCCCAAGGATATTTGAAGTTGTGCTTGTTAAGAACTAGGCTCTTGCAGCCTCTCTATATCCAATTCTACTACTGAGTTCCTTGGCCCAAACATTTTTGTGTCCAAGACTGTGGTAGAGACGGTCTCATTCTTTTTACGGGAGAATATATGACTTTAAAATCTATGAAGAACACCTTTTTATGTCAGAAGGAGAAATCAAAGTCATCAGTAAATTTTTTGGATTTATCCTCAAGCTCGAGTTCGCCAGTTGTCGATGGTGTTTGTTTTGTTCCTACTTCAGAAGATGATCACCATTTGTATAAACGGAGGAGGACGGACCAGAAATGTGATTTTGTTCCGACAAATGCAAATGGAAATAAGAGTAGGAGTACAAACAGAAATGCGATCAAGAGTACAACAGATGGAAATGCGAGGAAAAGTACAACCAGAAGTTCTGCAACTTTTGAAGATATTTCGCCCCCGGTCCAAAAATTTGGGAAAGCACTTATTGTTCCTTCAGATGGAGAAGTTTTAAAATCTGAAACAAGCATTGTTGAATATACAAAAAAATATAAAGATACCGCAGAAGCTTCTAAGAGAAGTTCTTGGAAAAACTCATCGGTGTCACTTTCTACTGTGGATGATAGGAAGTCAATATCCATATCAAGCAGGCCATCTTATATAAAGCACAAGATAGAGGATTCCAGGGAGTCTGATACAGAATCACTTATGGAGTTAACATCAAGGGAGGTTTGCATATCCTTGCTCGAAAGGGATATAGTTCTCATCGAAAAATCAGAGCTCAGCAGCACATCAACTACATTAACCCATGATGATAATGAAAGCAACACTTTATTTGCATGCAAGAGTTGTGGGTCTTTTGAAGATCCATGCCGCATGTTAATATGTGATCGTTGTGAAGAAGCATTCCACTTGCTTTGCTGCCACCGTCGCATCAAGAAAATACCAGATAATGATTGGTATTGCCTGGATTGTTCAAGGAAGAAACCTAAGAGGCAGCGTGAGATGTTGTCGAGTACAAAAGGATCAGCCAAGCATATTCAAAGACCTCTCCAAGTTCTTGGCTCAAAAGGAGATATGTTGACGAATGCTGAACCATATGAAACTCAAGTAAGGATTGGTAGAGACTTCCAAGCAGAAGTTCCAGAATGGTCCGGTCCAATTTCTGGGTATGCTCACTCTTGATCAAATTTTACTTTAAGCCTGTCATTGCTACTGGGACAGGAGTAGCAGCTTCAACTTGAGGAGCAATTTCGATTCATGAAAAATTGTGATTTACGTGGGAAGTGTTATCTTTCCCATGGGTACTAAGCATCATCTAATGAAAGGCTGTTGGTCCAGTCAAGATTCTCCAACTTTATCTTTTGTTTACTAAAATTCCATGATATATATAAATAAACAATAACCAAGACTGTAAATCCTAAAATTGCATTTAAATTGTATGCCCTACTTCAGTTGTATATTTATTGTTTCTTCTTGCAACTTTGCATTATCAAATAAAATTTCTAATAGTAACTCCATCTATGCAGCAGTGATGACTATTTTGTTGAACCTGCTGAACTTGATGCCACTGAAATGCCAAATCTGAGTGTAGGTCTCCGCACACTCTGGACCTGTTTAATGATAATTGATAAAAAGATTTCCTTATTGATTATTTTCAGCCATGCATTTTGACATTCTGTGCTTTAGTTGCAGTTGTCACTAAGGCGTGAGGACAAGAAAACCAGCATTGGTAACTGGATTCAGTGCCAAGAAGTCTTGGACACAGGTGCTATTTGCGGCAAGTGGCGGAGGTAACACAGGTCACCCTAATTTCTTTCAATGTTTCTGTCAGTTATGGATTGGTCCATGAGGGCTTGGTTTACCCTCTTGTTGTGTTAGAAGGCTCTTCTGTTTTCTGTGTTTTTGTTAACATCTACTCTCTCCTTTCCCAGTTATAAGATGTTCTAACTTTTTCTGAATCGGATGTATGTAGACGCGTTTTAGTGTGTTTGTTCACTCATTTCAGTCTGTATCTAGTCCATATTGAAATATCCAAAACATCTTATAATTAGGAACGGAGGTAATATCGTTAAGATATGCATTCATGTTTTCATTACCCCATGGGAATGTTTGCAGGGCACCACTTTTTGTTGTTCAGTCGAGCGATTGGGATTGTTCATGTTCAGTTCTTTGGGATCCAATTCGTGCTGATTGTGCTGTTCCGCAGGTTTGTTTCTGTTATATAGTTGCCTCTTTTTTGTGTGCCCTTGTGGGATGTACATGGTTGTCTTGCTTTATGTCATAACCATACACTTTACATGTTGACTGCATTCGGCTAGTCAAGCTCTTCACAAATGATGGTTGGTTATGTTTATATTATTTCTTGACCTCCGTTGTTCAATCTTTTGGATGTATTAAGCATGTGCAAGTATATTTCATTATTTTCATGCATGCATCTATTTGAAGTCGTGTTGAAACCACTCTGTAATAGTTTTTGCACCATTCAGTAATAATTAAAAGCACAATAGAAAACTGACATCTAGATTATCCTGTCCATTGTAGGAATTGGGTACCGCTGAAGTGCTTCAGCAACTGAAGTACATAAATAAGGTATGTTCATCTGATCTTTGAACGTGATTACACCACCAAATCTTTGCATGAGGTTCTTGGGTCTTATTACCCCTACTTTGCATGATAAGCAGTTCTTGGGTGTTTTTCCGATATCATGACCTGTTAGCAAAGAATTTGATTTCCACATGCCTCCAGATTTACAAGATTGATTTTGGCAAAACTAGTTTTTACCATCCCACAGGATGACAGATGATTTGAAACAAACATTCCAGCTACCAACTTATAGTTTTCCATACTCCAAAAGTATCGTCCAAAGAAAACCAAACACAGGCCTCATGCAAGATTGCCTGATCGTCATAGTTTTGCTCCACTGGCCTGTCTTTCACTGTTTGAATTCGAGCTGATCGATTCTTATCTCTGCAGCTGAAGCTGCGTCTGGACAGTTATAAGAAGAAACGCTGAAAGCTCTACAACCGCCAGAAGTGAGTCGTGCATTTCCTGATACAACTCAGCACTTACTTTACCCTACTGCTCTATGCATGAAATTTGATGGATCTATTTATCATCTTGTACCAGGATTTTGTCGGCAAAGAAACCTGCAGAGAGGGAAATCGCCGCACCAGTCCCAGCCCCAGTCCCTCCTTCGCTGTACCGCTGATGGTTGAATCTCTAGCTCAGTTATCCCCAGTTGGCCTTGGAATGAGGAGAGGTTCTGTGGTGTCGCCTCCGAACATCTAGTTCTTCCTCCCAGCAATGTCTCCTTGCTTTGAAGCAAATGATCTTGCTGGTCGAGCATTAGAAGCGAGATTTTTTTTCTGTTCTTTTAGTGAGATGTAGAACTTGAAGGCTCCGTGACCGTCAGGCGAGTCTAGAGCCTTTGTCGCCTGGAGTGAAATCGTGATGGAATTTGTGTTTGACCCTGAACAGCAGGGGAGCCCCTGTCGAGTTTATTGATGCACTGATTGAATGGAAGAATCATTATGCATCACATTTGTTTGTTTATCGTGTGAATTATTGCATGCCGCAACTTGTCGAAAAGGAGAAGAATCTCAACCAGGCAGCCCAGGCTGCCAGCTTCATCCCAGCTCAGTTTTGTATTGGTTTAGAGTCTAAAGATTCACAGAAGAAATCAAGCAAGCAAACATTATTTTTGTTGTTTTCAAGTTTGAAACGTTCATCAGGATCGTTTGCTGCTTTACCAATGGTTTGTCGCAGTTTTAGTTATTGATCTTGTTGAATTGAATTGTTCCGGGACCGGCGACCATTTTGGTTTGTTTGTTTGATGATTTCAGATATATGATTACGACTAGGTTATATGATTACCAATGGTTAAAGAAGTCCCAAATGAAGATGCAGATTTATTTGTAGATCTTTTAGACCAATATTCTGTAGGTAAGAAAGTCTTTTAGACGAATATTTTGTAGGTAAGAAATGGAAAAGGTGCCGTTAGTACAGGCAAAAAAATAAAAAGAATTTTGTGTCTGTCAGACAACCACTGGGCCACCCTGTTCAGGCGTGGAAAAGGTGCCGTTAGTACAGGCAAAAAAATAAAAAGAATTGTGTCTGTCAGACAACCACTGGGCCACCCTGTTCAGGCGTCAGCCAGGCAGGAACGATCATCTACAGCCGTATGATCCATCCATCAGATGAACCCTGGCCGTTAATCACGCTCTGGCCCAGTGGTCAGAATGCATCAACCAGACTGAAGTGCTTGCCTCCTTATTGGTAAAGGATGCAGCGGTACGAGCCTATAGAACAGATCCTGTTCAAGTAAGGTCGTGCAACCATTCGCAGCACCCCACATTATAAACCGGTTCGGCGCGCTGTAAACTTCCGAGGTGGGACTAATGTATGGCAAGCAACGCTGAAGCGCAGCGCAGCGCCTGGGGGATGAGAAGGGCTCGTGTGGGTCTCGGCCCGTGAAGCTGGGCTGGAGAATGAACGGAGCCCAGCCCATCTAAGAAACAGCCGTCGTCTCGTCTGGACTCCAGGGAGCTCCGCCGATCTTGCAGCAGCAATGGCCGGAGCAGGAGAAGATGACGACGAAGTAGCTCCTCCCCCTCCCTAGCCCAGCAAGTAAGCAGCAGTATGGGCGTTCCTGAGTAGATCGGTCAAGTGCGAAATCCCTTCCCCCCTTGACCTGCCGTTCCTCCCTCCCTGCAGCCCATGGGCGACGCGGCGGCGGAGCACCACCACGGCGTCGGCGACGAGCCGTCCTTCCGGATGGAGAACCTTCCTGGGTAACTGCCATTCCGCCGGTCGCTCTCTTCACATTCTTCTCCTCACATGACAGGAGGGGGAAATAATATTATTACCCTAAGATCCAACCACTGCGTGAAAATTAGTCTTTTGATGTGATTCCTGGGGTGTTCCCCACGGATCTGAACCTTTGGGGCAAACAAAAAAAATCTGGTGTTTTATGGGGTTGTTGCCTGGGGCAGGGGCAGGGAGCTTAGGTTATGGCCCAATCCATGTCTTTTACTTTTTCAGTGAGCCTCAGTTTTAAGGTTTATTGCTCAAGTTGTTTGCTACACCAACAGGGAGGGTATCGGCTTGCTTGAGTTGCTAGAGAAAGGAAAATAATTGAATTACTTGCTGCCGAATGAGCGTATACACTACACACTTCTTCCTTGGATAAAAGGCGCAACGGCCACCTAATTTCGTTACTGAAATTGTTTCGATTTCGGTACCACAGGTTCCACAATGCAAACCAGGCTCCACAAGCCGCGGCCTAACAACAGCGTTGGAACGGCCAGAAGCACAACTAAGAATTGACACTGAGAAAACTAGTAGCAAAACTAAAGGCTTCATCAGGACACCACAGACTGGCACCTTTCTTCCGGTCTTCTGACCACCGGCCTACTACAGGAAGTAATTCAACGATTTTCCTTTGTCGAATGTGTTTCTTGTGTTCGTTCTTCTGGAAGCCAGCTCATAATTTCATCGGTCAGACAGATTGGAAAAGCCACAGTAGTAGGACCCCTAGGAAGAATACCTCAAAAACATGCTTCATTCCCCGTTTTCCAAATAGCCCAAATGGACAAGGTCAGGCACGCAACCCCTACTGCCAAATTGCAAAAATCCAAGAGGTACATTAACGATAAGTGAAAGCAGTAACAGAATTACGCCGAAATGGACAATAGACTGCACTCCATGTGTACTTGGCACCACTAAATTGTTGCAAAGAAGACTGCAAAACACCCATTGAAACTACACTGCAAAAAGTTACAATTTGCATCTGGTTTGATTTCTCTTTTGTGCACTTTCAGGTCATTGTGTGTTTTGATTTGAGTAATTAGTGGCTATTACTCGTCTACCAGTTAGTTTTAGTTAAAATTGAACCTGACTAAATATCCAGGCCCTTTGCTGTCACATGAGTTTCAACCTGTTGTGATGTCACTGCTTCCACTTGAAGAGGCTGTGAGGACAAGCATTGTTTCGATGAGTTGGAAAATGCTCTGGACATTCCACTGTAATCTGTGTTTTTATGGCCCAAGTGATCTGGATTTACAACTGATGAATGATCCATTGATGATCTTCTCAAAATAAAACGACCTAAGTTCATTAAGGCTGTAAATTGGCCTATTCAGTGGCATAGTGGGATAGGGATCGATAAGTTCTGCATCAGTTGTGGCTTGCACAAAGAGGACTTTTATAATCTTGACAGGTGGATTCACTTTGCCGCTTCATCGAAAACAAAGATCATAGCTTTTGGTCTGAAGAAAACTTATTCGCCATCCGAAGAAGTTCATCACTTTCCTCTTGAGGCCTTGGGTGTTCAAGGCAGCTCTTCTGTGCAGTCCTTGTCTCTCGCTGCTGTTTCTATAAAGCCACACCCGGTATATGTGGCTTTACAATATTCAGAAGACTTAATCTGGAATGTGTTCAGATATCTGAAGACTTTCCAGGCTTGCTAGCAAACTGTTCGGCACTTGAGGACATAGAGATCACAGAGTAATTTGGTGTCGAGATGGTTGACGAGCAAACTTTCCAGGCTTGCTAGGAAAGTTGTACTAAAGCAGTGACAAATTATATGGGTTTGAGGGAGTAACTAATTTAAGCATACCACACCAACTTGACGAGCTTCAACATTTACTAATTGACAGAATGAATGTCGAGATGGTTGAGTTTCATGTTGCTGATCTTGCTCATTTTGAGTACGAAAGACGAGATTCCTAAACACTTCATGGTTGCTCAAAATTAGTGAAGGCTACAGTAATGTTTAAAGGCAGCAAAGGACTGGCCTGTGTATTCACTCACTGTTTCTGGCAGCGAAGGCTACAATTAGTTCCAATCATTTTGCCAGTGATGATACTAAATGTGCAATCTTATATGCATGGATATGAATAGGTTAGCTGGTGTTTATTTATTTATTCATTCTTGTTTGCGTACATTATAGTCCTGAAACTGGTTTTAGTGTCATGTTATTTGTCCTTGTCATGTTTCAGTTGCAGAAGCTGACAACGAAACCACATGGCATGTTTATGCATTCCAGGCATCTGAGTTGTCCAATTAAGTGTCTTCTCTAGACAGCCAAATGTTGATAATGAAGTTCTTCAGCTTGCCCGCTGCTTGGGTGTTGCACCCCGACTGGAGACGTTGCATTTGGATGTGAGTGCCATTTTATTAGTTTAGATAAACAAATACATGGATCTCAAGTATAATGATGCTGCATGATTGCATCATTCTACAGGAAAGACCTGTGCTTGGACTACTTGCTCCGATTGATCGCAAACTTTGAAATGTAGATGGTATATCTGAACCTTGACGACGTTGGGAGTGATGGAAGGCTCCCATATGCGTCACCATGATCATCTCAAGACGGTCCACATGAGCGTGTTTCGGTGCTACATTGCTCAGGTCAAGCTGGGGTGCTGTATCTTACAGCCAAGGGTTGCGGCCAGTATGTTTCCCATCCAGGATCATGGCGTCGGGTGTGCTGCCCGGGAGGTCAGCAGATGGGCACAGCTACCTCGGAGCGCTTCCATATAAGGTGATCAGAGTCTCAGGTGCCCCTTCACAGTGAGTGAGTAAGCCGATCCTTTGACTGTCCCCATCTGTGTACTATGTGCTGTGACCATGCCATCTTTTTTTTTTCTTTTTTCTTCTTGCTTACAAGAGGTCTATTTGTCCCTGTCAGGTGCCGCTGAAGCTACTACTGACTGCTGAAAGAACTTGAGTGATGAATGCTCAAACAAAGTTTGGGGTCGATTGGGGTCAATCGAGTGCCGATGGAGGCATCATGTAATACTGATGATGGCGGGTCCCGTAAGCCAGTTCGCTGGGTTCTTGAGAGCCTGTCGTGCAAAGAGATAATGATGTCAATGTGATGGTTAAACTGGCTGTGTTTTATTCTTCTGGGGCAAGGATCACACTAAACACGCATCTTAAGTCTGATATATAGAAGGAGCACTGGTGAACCATTTGTCTGGCTGTACTGACTGCCGTTGCAAAAAGTGAATCTGAGCTGTGTGATTGCAAAAAGATTCTGTGGTTGGAGAAGCTAAAAAATGAATCAGATTTGTGACTACAAACACCCTCTGACTACAAATAGATTATGCGGCTAAAGAAGTTAAAAATACATAACTGCAGATTGTTTGTAGGTGCTTCAAAACATAGATTCTGTAAGGAAAATGAGCTAGATTACGTGGGTAAAGAAGTTCGAAAATGAAACTGCAGATTATTTGTAGATGGTTTTGAAGGTGACTACGTTGGTAAGAAGAAAAATGTTGTACACAAGAAAGAAAATAATGTGGGAAAAAAAAGATTTTTATGTCTGTCAGACAACCACCGGGCCACCCTGCACAGGTCTAAGCCAGGCAGGAACGATCCTCTACAGCCGTCGGATCCATCCATCAGATGGATCTGGCCGTTAATCACGCTCGGGCCCAGTGGTCAGAATGCATCAACCAGACTGAAGTGCTTGCCTCCTTATTGGTAAAGGATGCAGCGGTACGAGCCTATAGAACAGATCCTGTTCAAGTAAGGTCGTGCAATGTTTCGCAGCGCCGCGCCTTATAAACCGGTTCCGCTCCCTGTAAACTTCCGAGGTGGGACTAATGTCTGGGATGTAACGCTGCAGCGCAGCGCCTCCCCCTGGCGAGGGATGAGAAGGGCTCGTGTGGGCCTCGGCCCGTAAAGTTGGGCTGGAGAATAAACGGAATCCAGCCCATCTGTCTCTCCCATTGCTTTCCTTTTTCGACTTCACTAACTGCTCCACGGAGCTCCGCCGATCTTACAGCAGCAATGGCCGGAGCAGGAGAAGATGACGGCGAAGTAGCTCTCCTCCTCCTCCCGCTCCCTCCTCTAGGTCAGCAAGCAAGCAGATCGATCGACTGCGAGATCCTTCCCCCTTAACCCGCCGCTCCTCCCTCCCTGCAGCCCACGGACGCCGCAGGGGCGGAGCACCGCCACGGCGTCGGCGACGAGCCTTCCTTTCAGGGTAACCACCATTCCGCGAGTCCCTCTTTTCTCTTTCTTCTCCTTGAACCACAGCAGGGGGAAAAAAATATTTGCTCAAGCATTTCACTGTTACCCTGAGGATCCATTCCAATCAGTGCGTGAAAATTAGTCCTTGATGTGATTCCTGTGGCGTTCCCCACGGATCTGTACCTCTCGGGAAAAGTAATAAATTAAAAATAATTGTGTTTTATGGGGTTTGTTGCCTGGGGCAGGGGCATGGAGCTTAGATTATGGTCCAATCCATGTCTTTTACTTTTTCAGTGAGCCTCACTTTTAAGGCTTATTGCTCAAGTTGTTTGCTAGACTTGCTTGAGTTGTTGGAGAAAGGAAAATCGTTAGAGTTACTTGCTGCCGAATGAGCCTCTACACCACAGACTTCTTCTTTGGATAAAAGGCGCAACTGCCACCTAATTTTGTTACTGAAATCGTTTCGGCTTCGGTAAGACGGTAACACCACATTCGGGTTTTATTATTCAAATCAGACTGCACAAGCCGTGAACTGACAACGCCAGACGCACGGCCAAAAAAAAATTGACACCAAGAAAACTAGCAAACTAAAGGCTTCATCAGGACAGTGCAGACATGACATACATACATCCTGACGCGGTGACGCCCTCAGCCTGCTTCCGGTCTTCTGACCACCGGCCTACTGCAGCCGTGCTGGCTAGAGAAATCTTCAGACGCCACCGGGGACAGCTTGCCGGGCCGCCCGCTGAATGTGCTTCCTGTGTTGGTTCTTCAAGAAGCCAGCTCATGGATTCATAGTAGGATCCCTTGGAAGAGTACCTCAAAAACATGCTTCATTCCTCGTTTCCCAGATAGCCCAAATGAACAAGGTCGGGCACGCAACCCCTACTGCTAAGTTGCAAAATCCAAGAAGTACATTAATGATAAAGTGAAAGTAGTAACAGGATTGCACCGAAATGAACAATAGACTACACTCCACGTGTACTTGGCACCACTACAAAACACCCATTGAAACTACACTAGAAAAAGTTGCAATCTGCATCTGGTCTGATTTCTCTTGCACGTAGTTTCAGGTCATTGTGTGTTTTGATTTGAGTGATTAGTGGCTATCGCTTGCCTACCAGTTAGTTTTAGTTAAAGTTCAGCCCGACTAAAAATTCAGGCTCTTTCTTGTCACAGGAGATTCAACCTGTTGAAGTTGGAAAATGCTCTGGACGTTCCACTGTAATCTGTGTTTTTATGGCCCCAGTGATCTGGATTATCACACTGATGAACAATCCATTGATGATTTTCTCAAATAAAACGAGCTAAGTTCCTTGAGGCATAGTGTGATAGGTATTGATAAGTTATGCATCAGGTGTGGCTTGCACAAAGAGGACTTTGATCATCTTGACAGCTGGATTGGCTTTGCTGCTTCATCAAAAACAAAGCAAAGATCATATCTTTTGACCCGAAGATACTTATTCGCCATCCGAAGAAGTTCATGTTCATCACTTTCGTCTTGAGGCCTTGGGTGTTCAAGGCAGATCTTGTGTGTAGTTCTTGTTTCTCGCTGCTGTTTCTATAAAGCCACACTCAGGTATATATGGATTAAGTATACCACGCTAACTTGACAAACTTCGACATTTACTAATTGACAGAATGAATGTTGAGATGGTTGAGTTTCATGCTGCCGATCTTTGCTCATTTTTAGTAGGAAGGACAAGAGATCCCTATAGTACTTCATGGGTGCTCCAAATTAGAGAAGGCTACGATAATGTTCAGAGGCAGCAATGGACTGGCCCCTGTATTCACTTTAGTTCCAAGCATTTTGCCAGTGAAGATACTAATTGTGCAAGCTTATATACATGGATATGAGCAGGTTACCTGGTGTATTTATTTATTCATTCATTCTTGCTTGCGTACATTATAGTTCTTGATTGAAACTGGGTTTTAAACTCATCTTATTTGCCCTTGTCATGTTTGAGTTGCAGAATCTGACAACACCACCACATGGCACGTTTATGCATTTGAGCCATATGACTTGTCAATTAATTGTCTTCTCTGGACAACCAAATGCCCATAATGGAATTCTTCAACTTGCCCGCTGCTTGGATGTTGCGCCCCGACTGGTGAAGTTGCATTTGGATGTGAGTGCCATTTTATCAGTTTAGATAAACCATTAAGTATACTGCTGCTGCATGATTGCGTCATTCTTCAGGAAAGACCTGTACTAGGACTATTTTGGACCGACTGATCACAAACCTTGAAATGCAGATGGTATATCTGAACCTTGACGACGGTGGGAGTGATGAGGTGATGGAGGAGGAGGAAGTGGTGAATGCTCAAACAAAGTTTGGCGTCGACCGCGCCGATGGTGGTATCGTATATTCATATGTAATACTGATGATGGTGGGTGCTGTAAGCCAGTTCGCCGGGTTTCTTGAGAGTCTGTCGTGCAAAGAGATAATGATGTCAGTGTGATGGTTAAACTCGCTGTGTTTTATTTTTCTGGGGCAACTATCACACTCAACACACATCTTTAAGTCTATGATATATACTCCCTCCGTTCCTAAATATAAGTCTTTCTAGTGATTCCACCAGGTGGACTATATACGGAGTAAAATGAATGAATCTACACTTAAAATGCATCTATATACATCCGTATGTGGTTCATAGTGAAATGTCTACAAAGACTTATATTTAGGAATGGAGGGAGTAGAAGGAACCTGGCTGTACTGACTGTTCTTGCTGTATCATGATTCATGAACCACTTGTCTGGCTCTACCGACAGTCCTTGCTGTATCACGAAGTGAATCACTGATATGTTCAGCTATATGATTGCAAATAGATTATGTGGTAGGAGAAGCTCAAAAATGATTCAGATGTATGACTATATAAATACATTATGTGGCTAAAGAAGTTCGAAAATATAACTGCAGATTATTTCTGATAATACATAGAAGGAAATTCTGTAGGCAAAAAAAATAAAAAGAATTTTTTGTGTCTGTCAGACAACCACTGGATAAATACATTATGTGGCTAAAGAAGTTCGAAAATATAACTGCAGATTATTTCTGATAATACATAGAAGGAAATTCTGTAGGCAAAAAAAATAAAAAGATTTTTTTGTGTCTGTTAGACAACCACTGGATAAATACATTATGTGGCTAAAGAAGTTCGAAAATATAACTGCAGATTATTTCTGATAATACATAGAAGGAAATTCTGTAGGCAAAAAAAATAAAAAGATTTTTTTGTGTCTGTCAGACAACCACTACCACTAGGCCACCCTGGCAGGAACGATCATCTACAGCCGTCGAATCCATCCATCAGATGCATTCCTGGCCGATAATCACGCTCTGGCCCACTTGTCAGAGCGCATCCAGACTGAAGTGCTTGCCTCTAAAGGATGCAGCGGTATGAGCCTATAGAACAGATCCTGTTCAAGTAAGGTCATGCTATCATTTGCAGCACCCCGCCTTATAAACTGGTTCTACTCCCTGTAAACTTCCGAGGTGTGACTAATGTGTGGCAAGCAACGCTGCAGCGCAGCGCTTCCGGTGGGAGACGAGAAGGCCTCGTGGGTCGGCCCGTGAAGTTGCGCTGGAGAATAAACAGAGCCCGGCCCATCTAAGAAATACATGTCTCGCATTGCTTTCCTCTTTTGTTTTCCATCTGTTGCATCGGCTTTATTTTCCTTTTTGTTCAACACATCTGTTAAAATGCTCAGATTAAAAATAAATAAATAACATCTGTTAAAATGCTGCCTTGTCTATCACTGCTCGTATTCTTTTGCTGGTTCTTAATTACTCCTCCGTTCGATATTATTTTAAAAAAAGAGCGGGGTCTATATTATTTGAATTGAAGCTTCTAAATTTTTCAAAAGTTCTCGTCTAGAACGAGAAAAAAATGCCAACGCTGTTACACTGGTTCTGTGCCAAACAAATTTATTTGAACTGAGGCTTCTAAAAATTTCAAAGTTCTAGTCTAGAAAAAAAATGCCAACGCTGTTACACTCGTTTTGTGCATGTGCACACAACACTTAATTTGTAGGTGACCTGTACAAATTCTAGTCAATTTCTACTTTGTTTAAATGAAATCTTTTTTTAAAAATCTTTTTTTGAAATGAACTCTAATCTGTTTTTTTCCAGGAAATTCTAACCAATTTCTATGGAGTTTAGTTGTACAAGTTACCCTGCGAGGTAAATGAGGTAGCATGATGCCGACGATGGCGGCACCGGTCAAGAACAACATCAAATAATTATAACCTTTCTATCCATGGGCATGTAAGCTTTTTGTGATGAAACCACACTGTGGATGGCTTTTTGTGATGAAACCACACCATGGATTTCTTCCTTCGTTCTTTTCATTTGGGATTGGTGGGTATATCCATCGATTAAGAAGAAGATAATTGCCCATTTAATTTTTGAAAAAAAATTAGGAACTGGTACGTTATGCCCATAAGGCAAGGCACCTAGCCGATCTGGCTACCCATAAAGACCACACGCCATCGAAGAGGAGGAACTTTGTCGAGTCATTACCTCTCCTCGAGCAAGCGGCCTTGATTTTATTACAAATGGCCAACAACGGGCCTTCATCGTGGATCTTTCATCAACCCGAAACAATAGTGGAGGCGAACCTGGATGCAGAGATAGATGGATGAATGATCTACCCACACATCCTATGCCAAACAATCGACGAGACACATGGAGGATTAGGTGGCTCCAACTTTGGAAACGGCCTTTCTCACAAGAGAGAGAATCACACCTTCTATCAACAACGTCATATATGGCCATCAAGTTGCCAAGCATTGAACCAACCTTTCACATGGCCAGATATGGCGCCCTATCACTGTCACATTGCGGACCAGAAGCCACCTTGAGCGGGAGCACCCCACCCCATCGAGACAGAGCCTTCAAATCCGCATCGACTGAGCAGCCATCAGTCGGGCATACAACCACAAGACTCTTGATCTTGAGGACCACTTCCTTGAGTTTGACTTCTGCTGCGCCTCACTGATTCACTATGACGCTAGGACTAGTCCCTCTTTAATCGCCGGGGTTAGCTCCATGATCCTGTGGAATTTGGACCCCTTGACCCACAAATACACAATTATGTTACACCAGTAGAAAGACTTCGTAAATGACTCTGCCTCGATTTGAATGTGACATCATGAATGTGCGAAATGATTCATCATTCAAACGCGAAGTTTCCAACTCTTCATGTCATCTCTTACAACTACTAGAAGAGAATGGCAGGCTCTTCCCTTGCCTCGTGGGATATCTAGATAGAAAATAAGGCCTTGTTCGGTAGATCCCGAGCTGTCAACTCCTCTAACTCCACGGCCGCGAAGTGAAGATGAAGAAGTTGGCTGCCAACATAGTGCAAGTTCGAGGGAGTTAGGGAAGCTGATTATCTGGATCTCCCATTTTCATGAGGAGCTAGAGTTGGGATATTTCCACCGCCAAGTGAATCATGTCTTCGTACTGGTTCGAGCGCACCAACCCCAGCCGATGACTTGTCCCCTCCTCCTCCCACCCACACTAGTCATCCCCGACCCTAGATGCCATGAGCACCCGATGACGTGGGGCACCGGCCACCTCCCTTCCCATTCACCGCAACCCAGTCTATACCGCCGCCATCACCCTTTGTCGATGCCCTCCCGGACAGTGTAGGACTTCGCCAGCAGCCTCGACCTCCCTAACCATCGGAGCTCGTCCTCGACATCCCCGACCATTGGAGCACGTCCCCTGCTTTGCTAGCTCGTTCCCCGACCAACAGAGCACCTGCAAGGCCTCGTCTCTTCCGGTAAGAGACGAGCCACATCGAAGGAAATAGGTTGTCAGCCTGAGTAGTTATTGAGTGAGGATCTCTCTTGCTAAATGCTTTTCAACTCCAGTCTTTTATGGTTAAAAGTCGACGCTGGAAGCTGGCATGGATCGTCAAACACGTCCTAAACGTACACTTCAACCTGACTTTTAGTACTCCATCCGTTTCAAAATGTAAAGTGTGTTATTTTTCACAAAGTCAGGATAGTTTTATTTTCGATCAAGTTTATACAACAGATCAAAGCCGGATGGTTTTCCCTCGATTTTTTTATTTACAAAAGATCAATATCTACAACCAGACAAACGAAATATAAAAACACATTTTTGGTGGATCTGACAGTAATTTGGTGGTGCCTGATCAACAAGCATCGTCGGAGTACTCACGGCACAGCAGGCCCCACCCGACTGTTCGTCATCGGCGTCTCCGGCGAATCGGCGGCGCACCCGCCGCCCCCAGAGCTCCAGCTCCAGCTCGCCCCCGACACCTCCGGCCCGATGCCTCCCTCCCTCCCCGCGCGCGTTGTGGGCGCCGAAGTATCCGGCTCCTCCCCTACG
>NC_057814.1:590271055-590287434 GCF_018294505.1 Triticum aestivum | reverse complement strand
CGCCTCCCCTCCCTTCCCCTCCTCCTCTCCCTCCATTGGCGCCCCCTTGCTAAAATTGGCGCACCGGGCTAACTTCCATCGTCCGTCGTGCGTGCGCGCGCGGCTGCCGAAGCTGGACCGCGGGCGCGGCGGGGCGGGGCGGAGCGGGGGCCGGAGCCGGAGCCGGGGCGAGGGCGACGATGGCGGTCATGGGGTCCGGCACCTGGCGCAAGGCCTACGGCGCCCTCAAGGACTCCACCAAGGTTGGCCTCGCCAACTTCAACAGCGAGTACAAGGTAAGCCCCGCCCGTCCTGCCGCCAACACCTCGCCTTGCATCTCCTCCCGACCTGCATTTCAACCTCTGATTGTCCTGCAAATTGACACATCAATTGCCAGTGCGCCCTCTGTAATAATTTCGTGGTCGTTGCAGGATTTGGATATCGCCATCGTGAAGGCGACGAACCACGTGGAGTGCCCGCCCAAGGAGCGGCATTTCAGGAGTGAGTGGTTTCCCCCTCCCTGACCATGCAATGCAGCATCCATGCGGCCTTGGTGAAATCTTTTTTGCTGGATGCAGGGATAATGTTTGCGAACTCGGCAAATCGCCCGCGGGCCGACGTCGCCTACTCCATATGTACATTGGCCAGGAGATTGTCCAAGACCAAGAACTGGATAGTGGGTCTTGTTCCCTGCTTCCTTATCTATGTTGATTGATAATCCTTGATTCAGTCATCTCTATACCGTTTATCTTGGTTCTCCTAATTTTCCTTTCTGTCCATTGTGAGATGCATGAACAACTAGCAAGGAGTATTCATTTGGTGCATAGAAAAGGGTGTGCATTGACTAATAATGTTTGCTACAGGTTGCGCTTAAAACACTGATAGTGATACATAGGTTACTGAGAGAAGGCGACGGGTCATTCAAAGATGACTTCCTGAGCTATTCGTACAGAGGAAACATTTTGCAGCTTCCAAATTTCAGGGATGACTCGAGCCCATTAGGTTTGTTCTATCGCGCATCATTCTGAACTGCAGCAACCAACGGAAGCTCCCGCTCTTCTGTTTCGGTACCTGACGCGACGCTCTCCTCCACCCCCTTTTGTCAGCATGGGATTCCTCTGCTTGGGTTCGCCTGTATGCATTCTACCTACATGAACGCGTCGAATGCTTTAGGGTTCTAAAATACGACGTCGAAGCCGATCGTCTGGTGAAATTACCCCAGGCTTCTGGCAAGGTAAATACTGATTTCTCATACAGTCTCAACAGTCGACACCCATTATGGTTTGCTGATTTGGTTGTCATGACTGTAATGTTGGAGTGTTGGCACATTTACCCCAGGCACACAGTAGAACAAGAACCCTTCCATGTGAAGATCTTTTAGATCAGTTGCCTGCATTGCAGAAGCTACTACTCCGGCTTATTTCTTGCCAGGTTTGATTATAGGAAGATCGCACTCCTTTGATACCATTCTTTCCTCTTGTTCATCTTCTTCACTGTCGCAGCCTGAAGGTACAGCCTGCACAAATCACCTTATACAATATGCATTAGCCCTTGTAAGTACCAAATTTGTTATGCTTTTCTCCTTTTAATTCACAAATAGTATGTATTTCCTATTGATCGTATGTACGTTTTATGGGCCTCAGGTTCTGAAGGAGAGCTTCAAAATATACTGTTCGATAAATGACGGCATCATCAATCTTGTTGATATGGTACTCTATACAATTCTTCTGGATGTCATCCTACGTGTTCCGTGTATGCCCATAATCAATTTGTGAACATAAGTTCAGTTCTTTTTCTCTTGTCTGGATAGTATTTTGATATGGCAAAAATGGATGCTATCAAGGCCCTTGAAATTTATAAAAGAGCTGGCCAGCAGGTACAGAAAGTCAGGTTTTTTCTTCTTCTTCTCCTCCTTCTATATTGTTGGTAAACTAACCAGTTCATGTCACTCCATGATTTGATTTTGCCTATTTCACAGGCAGAAAAGCTTTCTGCGTATTATGACTACTGCAAAAATCTTGAGCTTGCCAAGACATTCCAGTTTCCTACTTTGAGGCAGGTGTGCTTATTCATCCATTCAATATTCATCAATGTCTTAAGAGAATACAGAGGGAATATTTATGTATATAGCAGTCAATAGCTCCCAATTGACCACGACCTATAGTTGTATTCACAACTACTCCCTCCGTTCCTAAATATTTGTCTTTCTAGAGATTTCAGTAAGTGACTACGTACGGAGCAAAATGAGTGAATCTACACTCTAAAATATGTCTATATACATCTGTATGTGGTAGTCCATTTGAAATCTCTAAAAAGACAAATATTTAGGAACGGCGGGAGTATTATTTTCTTGGATACTCCTGATTATACATGTCAATCAATTCATGTGCACTAAATCTCTGGGTGCGAGGATTTAGACATATAGTGATATATGTTGATGCGTTACTGATATGCAGCCACCTTCTTCATTCCTTGCAACTATGGAAGAGTACATCAGAGAAGCACCCAGTGTCAGCATCACGAGAAAGAGTGTGGTGAGTGCGTTCACTGTCAGTAAAATTGTAAACAAAAAGGAAATCAAGATACTCAACATAAATCTACTATTGTTCTATTAATTCTTGCTGTTGCTAGCAGAGTTCACCTAGTGACCACGAAGATGAAGCTCCACAGGAAACCGAGAAACCGGTTGAAGAGGAGAAAGAAGAGCCAGCAGAAGCTGCACCTGAAGAAGAGCCACCATATACCACTCTCTCGGAAGAAGATGAACCCCCACCATTGCGGCCAACCACTGGGGATCTACTAGTAATTCCGGTCCACTATGTTCTGCCTTCATGCCAAATTAGTGCCTGCTTCTTTGAATCTTACACGCTTGCTCCTATGCCGCTCGCAGAACTTGGATGAAGAATTGCACCCCATGATTGCAAACCTTGAACAAAGCAACGCACTTGCTCTTGCCATCGTGGAACCAGGTATGTACTGGATGTAATCAGCAAAACCACAAGTAGCAGTTATGTTGTGATCCAATAAGTTTCATCTGCATTGGTGCTATTTTATATTTCTAGAATGTTTATAATCTTTAAGGTTGTATCTGCTGCTAAATACCGCATCATGACGTCGTGAGTAATGTAGGGAGTGAGAACAATGCCTCGGCCCCTCTAGACTTGTTTGCCATTGACAAAGCTGGGTGGGAATTGGCACTGGTCACTGCCCAGAGTAACCACACAAGCCAACCAGCTGTCAGCCAAGTGGTATGTATATCTTGCTATATCTTTAGATTCAATCTGTTTATAAGATTTTACACAACTCACTAGTAAGACTATGGCTCAGTTTGCGTTTGTTGAGCTGTGATGTGCTGAGCTGCAGAATCTAGATAGCTGCGGGCAATTTTATCGGTTCTCGTGATATTCTACTGTTACATTCAAATTAGTAAAAAAAATCTTTCAATCCTCAAAAAACAGAAATTATTCAAATTAGTAAAAAAAAACTTTCAACCCACAAAATCAGAAATGAAAGAAGTGCTTTTGAAAAGGTACCACAATGCCGAACGCAGCATATAACTGAATGCAATTTTACTTATTCATCTGCATTTGCTCAGCAAGCCGGAGGGTTCGACAAGCTGCTGCTAGACAGCCTATACGAAGACGACGCGAGGAGGCAGCAAATCGCCAGTGTGACCTACACCAGCGGCGTCACGGTGAACCCATTTGACCCCAATGACCCGTTCGCCATGTCCAACAGCTTCGCGCCGCCATCAAACGTGCAGTTCGCCATGATGGGCCAGCAGCAGCAGCAGTACTACCAGGCACAGCAGCATGGCTACTTCCAGATGCAGCAGCAACAACAAGATCAAATGCTGGTGATGCCGCCACAGACATACCAGCAGCAGCAGCAGGCTCAGTACGCCGTGAATGCCGGATTATCCAACCCGTTCGGCGATCCATTCAGTGCTCTCGTCACGACGGCGAATCCGCCAAAGCAAAACAATCAGATTTAGCCTGAATTGCGCAATCTTTGCTGTATCTTACTCTAATCAGATTTAGCCTGAATTGCACAATCTTTGCCGTATCTTACTCTAATTTCGGTCAGTCGTATACCCCTCTTCTAATTCTGAGGAGCAACTTGTATAGTTTGAACTTTGTTGACACTGTAAACCTTATGGAAACTGTGTAACATGTTTGGGAAATGATAAAATCGTTTAGATGTCATGACACAGTTTCGACCATCGAGCACATCTCAGCAAACACATGAGCATGTTTATCATCATCATCACACAGCCTAGAAAAATCACCAGTAACTGAAACTGTTCAATTCACCCAAAAAGTCAGGCAGTAGCACAAGAGATGGTGATCCAAGACACAGTACTACTGATCTCGATATTGACGAGTGTTGCACATGACAAGAAAAGGTTACACGAATTCAGTTAAGTTCTTATTTCCTCATGAAAGGGCATGAATTCATGTGTTCTACATATGTACAGTAGCAAGAAACCATAGATAGGTAATAATAAAAACATAAAACAGACAGGTCTTTCTTGATCCCCCACTTCACCCAGTGCAATGAAACTAGTGGTTCCAGTTCAGTCCTCTTGAGCTAGATCTGCATCCTCTACGAATCCCTCCGCCTCTTCATCCGGAAAGCGTCCTGCATAACGATTAATCCAGGTTTAAGCAAGGATGCAAGTGCAAGAACACAGTCTGTGATCAACTGATAAATGTTTTGTTTACAATTTACAATGAAAACCGTCACTCCAAGAACTCAGAGTCAAAGCATCTGGGTTTGATGCCAGGATGAGAACTAGAGATGGAATGCGCGTGATTTATACTTTGTTAAATTTGTCGCAGCAATGGCTTCGATCAATAAGCCCGGAAGAACTGAATTTTACAGTAAATTGCTAAACAGGGGAGCCGCATGAGCTTGGATTGCAGAGCAAGACTATTGTGGGGCTGTCCTTGCGCTGCAAATACGTGCCTATTCCGGGGAGTTTCGGGAATTGTTTTTATTTTTATTTTTTATTGTTACTTGGAGAGGGGGAATGAAATGGGGGATCTGGGACGGGACGGCCGCTCACCGTCGACGAAGTAGGCGGAGCAGGGGTAGCCGCGGGAGGAGGAGGCGACGGCGCGGGCCTCGTCGTCGGAGAGCGGGGGCGGGAGCACCCCGATCCCGCCGCCGCGGGTGACGAGCTCGAGCAGGCCGAGGGCGGCCCCCGCGGGGCGGGGCGGCGCGTAGTAGGAGGTGCCGGGCCGGAAGGGCGCCCACTCGGGCTCCGACATGCGGGCCATGGCGCCGTCGATGGCCTCCTCGAGGCGCCGCTTGAGCGCGCCCGCGGAGCCCTCCGCGGCCGCCGGCGACGCCCCCGCCGCGTCCAGCTCCAGCACCATCGCGCCGCCCGGGCGCCGCGTGTGGTTGGCGCGCCGGCCCAGGGCCGCAGCCGCGGGCCGGGCCCCCAGCCGCCGGGTCAGGGTCGCCGCCGCCCGGGAGGAGAGCGCCCGCGCCATGCGACAGTCAGGCGCCAGTGGTGGCCGGAGGGGAGCGAGGCGTGACCGGTGGAAGAGGCGCGTGGGTGGGGTGGGGTGGGGTGCGTGGTGGTCTCGCGAAGGTCTGGGAAGGTGGGTGCGGAGCCGGAGGTAAATATAGCTCTCGGCCTGGGGGCCTATCCGCGAATAGGTCGGCGCGGTTCCGTCTCGGGCTGGGAACTGGTTTATTTTTTTTAAGACGGTTTTGCCCACCGGAAAAGACCAAACCACGGGCAAGTGGGCGTCGCCGACTGTTTCACGGTTTTGACGCGTTTACCCCTGGGAATCTCTTTTCGTAAATGTAGTGAATTTTCTTTTAAAAAAACTTCATATCTACTCCGTTCGTCCCATAATATAAGAACATTTTGTACTCTACACTTCCTTCGTCTCATAATATATGATAAGAATGTTTTATTTTTTTAAAACAAAGACGCAAGGAGCGTCCGGCTTTAACTTAATAAAGCCCACGAATAGGCAGCATCCAACAAACATGACAGTCTAAAACAAAAGGAAATGCGGCCGAAGCCTAAATTTGAACATGCAACCGGTCTAGGCCTGAGAATGATAAGGCAAAAGTCTAAACATGCCAACACCGGTAGGAACGGAAACGATCCTCAACATCCAGTGACGGGCAGCAATCTGGATCAGTCGAATCCGCTCCATCGCCTCCTGCATCCGCTCAGCGTCCCGCCGTTTCCCCAACGGCATCCAAGTCTGGAGGAACAAATGTCATTTGAAAATAATGTCAGCGGATAAGAATACAAAACGCTCTTATATTATGGGACAGGGAGTATTCATCAAACATCAAACATCATGACGGTACAAAGAATAAGAGAAGTAACAAAAATTACATCCATATATGTAAACCACCTAGGACATTTACTACACCAGAACGAGTAGAAGGCGCGCTGCCATCATCGCCCCTCTCGCACCGGAGCCGAGCAAACATTTTTGTAGTAGACAGTTTGGAAGTCGTCGTGCTGAAGCCTCAAAGGACCAGCACACGACAACAACAATCACGGTCAATGAAGAGAGGCATACATCGAAAAGATCTAAATTGTAAACTTATGAACACAGACGAACAAAGACTGGATCTACACAGATCAATCAAAAACAAACACCAACCAAAACACGAGATCCGTCGGAGACATACCTCTACATGTCCTCTGGTGACGTGAGACGCGCCGTCGGGACGGGGGCTGAAGGAAATTTGCCCTAGAGGCAATAATAAAGTTATTATTTATTTCCTTATATCATGATAAATGTTTATTATTCATGCTAGAATTGTATTAACCGGAAACATAATACTTGTGTGAATACATAGACAAACATAGTGTCACTAGTACGCCTCTACTTGACTAGCTCGTTGATCAAAGATGGTTATGTTTCCTAGCCATAGACATGAGTTGTCATTTGATTAACGGGGTCACATCATTAGGAGAATGATGTGATTGACTTGACCCATTCCGTTAGCTTAGCACTTAATCGTTTAGTATGTTGCTATTGCTTTCTTCATGACTTATACATGTTCCTATGACTATGAGATTATGCAACTCCCGTTTACCGGAGGAACACTTTGTGTGCTACCAAACGTCACAACGTAACTGGGTGATTATAAAGGTGCTCTATAGGTGTCTCCGAAGGTACTTGTTGGGTTGGCGTATTTCGAGATTAGGATTTGTCACTCCGATTGTCGGAGAGGTATCTCTGGGCCCACTCGGTAATGCACATCACTTAAGCCTTGCAAGCATTGCAACTAATGAGTTAGTTGCGGGATGATGTATTACGGAACGAGTAAAGAGACTTGCCGGTAATGAGATTGAACTAGGTATTGAGATACCGACGATCGAATCTCGGGCAAGTAACATACCGATGACAAAGGGAACAACGTATGTTGTTATGCGGTCTGACCGATAAAGATCTTCGTAGAATATGCGGGAGCCAATATGAGCATCCAGGTTCCGCTATTGGTTATTGACCGGAGACGTGTCTCGGTCATGTCTACATAGTTCTCGAACCCGTAGGGTCCGCACGCTTAAAGTTTCGATGACAGTTATATTATGAGTTTATATGTTTTGATGTACCGAAGGTTGTTCGGAGTCCCGGATGTGATCACGGACATGACGAGGAGTCTCGAAATGGTCGAGACATGAAGATTGATATATTGGAAGCCTATATTTGTGTTGGAAATATGCCCTAGAGGCAATAATAAATTGGTTATTATTATATTTCCTTGTTCACGATAATCGTTTATTATCCATGCTAGAATTGTATTGATAGGAAACTCAGATACATGTGTGGATACATAGACAACACCATGTCCCTAGTAAGCCTCTAGTTGACTAGCTCGTTGATCAATAGATGGTTACGGTTTCCTGACCATGGACATTGGATGTCGTTGATAACGGGATCACATCATTAGGAGAATGATGTGATGGACAAGACCCAATCCTAAGCCTAGCACAAGATCGTGTAGTTCGTTTGCTCAGAGCTTTTCTAATGTCAAGTATCATTTCCTTAGACCATGAGATTGTGCAACTCCCGGATACCGTAGGAATGCTTTGGGTGTACCAAACGTCACAACGTAACTGGGTGGCTATAAAGGTGCACTACGGGTATCTCCGAAAGTGTCTGTTGGGTTGGCACGAATCGAGACTGGGATTTGTCACTCCGTGTAAACGGAGAGGTATCTCTGGGCCCACTCGGTAGGACATCATCATAATGTGCACAGTGTGACCAAGGAGTTGATCACGGGATGATGTGAGTTACGGAACGAGTAAAGAGACTTGCCGGTAACGAGATTGAACAAGGTATAGGGATACCAACGATCGAATCTCGGGCAAGTAACATACCGTTAGACAAAGGGAATTGAATACGGGATTGATTGAATCCCCGACATCGTGGTTCATCCGATGAGATCATCGTGGAACATGTGGGAGCCAACATGGGTATCCAGATCCCGCTGTTGGTTATTGACCGGAGAACATCTCGGTCATGTCTGCATGGTTCCCGAACCCGTAGGGTCTACACGCTTAAGGTTCGATGACGCTAGGGTTATAGGGAAAGCATGTACGTGGTTACCGAATGTTGTTCGGAGTCCCGGATGAGATCCCGGACGTCACGAGGAGTTCCGGAATGGTCCGGAGGTAAAGATTTATATATGGGAAGTCCTGTTTTGGTCACCGGAAAAGTTTCGGGTGAAATCGGTAATGTACCGGGACCACCGGGAGGGTCCCGGGGGTCCACCAAGTGGGGCCACCAGCCCCAGAAGGCTGCGTGGGCCAAGTGTGGGAGGGGACCAGCCCCAGGTGGGCTGGTGCGCCCCCCCACCAAGGCCCAAGGCGCATGGGAGAGTGGGAGGGGGCAAACCCTAGGTCCAGATGGGCCTTAGGGCCCATCTAGTGGGGCGCCTCCCCCTCTCCTCCCCTTGGCCGCCCCCTTGATGGGATCTAGGGCTGGCTGCCTCCTCTTGGGGGTTTGGACTCACTCATTTTGAAAAGATTGAGACATGCGAACCATGTCTATTGGTATATATGCATGAAGAAACTCCATGCAGATGGATCGTTTAGACTCACTTGATTATGAATCACTTGAGACATGCAAATCATACCACATGGGCAAGATGACTGAAAGTCCTCGTTTTCAGTAAGATGGAACAAGAGAGCAACTTATTGGAAGTAATACATTTTGATGTACGCAGTCCAATGAGTGCTGAGGCATGCAGTGGATATCGTTATGTTCTTACTTCACAGATAATTTGAGTAGATGCTGAGTGTATTTACTTGATGAAACACTAGTCTGAATTATTGAAAGGTTCAAGTAATTTCAGAGTGAAGTTGAAGATTGTCGTGACAAGAGGATAAAATGTCTATGATATGATCATAGAGATATCTGAGTTACGAGTTTGGCACACAATTAAGACATTGTGGAAAGTGTTTCACAATTAATACCGCCTGGAACACCATAGTGTGATGGTGTGTCCGAACATCATAACTGCACCCTATTGGATATGGTGCATACCATGATGTTTCTTATCAAATTACCACTATCGTTTATGGGTTAGGCATTAGAGACAACCGCATTCACTTTAAAAGGGGCACCACGCAATTCCGTTGAGACGACACCGTTTAGAGAAACCTAAGTTGTCGTTTTCTTAAAAGTTTGGGGCTGCGATGCTTATGTGAAAAAGTTTCAAGCTGATAAGCTCGAACCCAAAGCGGATAAATGCATCTTCATAGAATACCTGAAACAGTTGGGTATACCTCCTATTTCAGATCTGGAAGCAAAAGTAATTGCTTCTAGAAACTGGTCCTTTCTCGAGGAAAAGTTTCTCTCGAAAGAATTGAGTGGGAGGATGGTGGAGACTTGATGAGGTTATTGAACCGTCACTTCAACTAGTGTGTAGCAGGGCACAGGAAGTTGTTCCTGTGGCACCTACACCAGTTGAAGTGGAAGCTTATGATAGTGATCATGAAACTTCGGATCAAGTCACTACCAAACCTCGTAGGACGACGAGGATGCGTGCTACTTCAGAGTGGTACGTGATCCTGTCTTGAAAGTCATGTTGTTAGACAACAATGAACCTACGAGCTATGGAGAAGCGATGGTGGGCCCATATTCCGACAAATGGTTAGAAGCCATGAAATCCGAGATAAATGGAGAAGAAGACGGACGTGGACGGTAATGTTACCGTCTATGAAGCTCGACTTGTGGCAAAGAGTATTTTCACAAGTTCAAGGAGTTGACTACGATGAGATTTTCTCATCCGTAGCGATGCTTAAGTCCGTCGGAATCATGTTAGCATTAGCTGCATTTATAAAATCTGGCAGATGGATGTCAAAACAAGTTTCCTTACCAGTTTTCGTAAGGAAAGGTTGTATGTGATACAATCAGAAAGGTTTTGTCGATCCTAAGGATGCTAAAAGGTATGCTAGCTCCAGCGATCCTTCCATGGACTAGAGCAAGCATCTCGGAGTCAGAATATACGCTTTGATGGAGTGATCAAAGTTTTTGGGTTTATACAAAGTTTGTTAGAAACTTGTATTTACAATAAAGTGAGTGGGAGTGCTACAACATTTCTGATAAGTATATGTGAATGACATATTGTTGATCCGAAATGATGTAAAATTTCTGGAAAGCATAAAGGGTTGTTTGAAAGGAGTTTTTCAAAGGAAGACCTGGATAAAGCTGCTTACATATTGGGCATCAAGATCTATAGAGATAGATCAAGACGCCTGATGATACTTTCAAAGAACGCACACCTTGACATGATTTTGAAAGAGTTCAAAATAGATCAGCAAAGAAGGAGTTCTTGGCTGTGTTACAAGGTGTGAGTATTGAGTAAGACTCAAGACCTGACCACAGCTGAAGAGAGAGAAAGGACGAAGGTCGTCCCCTATGCTTTAGACGTAGGCTCTACAGTATGCTATGCTGTGTACCGCACATGAAGTGTGCCTTGCCATGAGTTGGTCAAGGGGTATAATAGTGATCCGGGAATGGATCACATGACAGCGGTCGAACTTATCCTTAGTACCTAGTGGACTAAGGAATTTTCTCGATTATGGAGGTGAAAGGGAGTTCGTCGTAAAGGGTTACGTCGATGCGAACTTTGACACTAATCTGGATGACTCTGAGTAGTAAACCGGATTCGTATAGTAGAGCAATTATTTGAAATGGCTCCAAATAGCACGTGGTAGCATCCACAAGATGACATAGATATTCGTAAAGCACACACGGATCTGAAAGGTTCAGACCCGTTGATTAATAACCTCTCTCACAAGCATAACATGATCAAACTAGAACTCATTGAGTGTTAATCACATAGTGATGTGAACTAGATTGTTGACTCTAGTAAACTCTTTGGATGTTGGTCACATGGTGATGTGACCTGTCAGTGTTAAATCACATGGTGATGTGAACTAGATTATTGACTCTAGTGCAAGTGGGAGACTGTTGGAAATATGCCCTAGAGGCAATAATAAATTGGTTATTATTATATTTCCTTGTTCATGATAATCGTTTATTATCCATGCTAGAATTGTATTGATAGGAAACTCAGATACATGTGTGGATACATAGACAACACCATGTCCCTAGTAAGCCTCTAGTTGACTAGCTCGTTGATCAATAGATGGTTACGGTTTCCTGACCATGGACATTGGATGTCGTTGATAACGGGATCACATCATTAGGAGAATGATGTGATGGACAAGACCCAATCCTAAGCCTAGCACAAGATCGTGTAGTTCGTTTGCTTAGAGCTTTTCTAATGTCAAGTATCATTTCCTTAGACCATGAGATTGTGCAACTCCCGGATACCGTAGGAATGCTTTGGGTGTACCAAACGTCACAACGTAACTGGGTGGCTATAAAGGTGCACTACAGGTATCTCCGAAAGTGTCTGTTGGGTTGGCACGAATCGAGACTGGGATTTGTCACTCCGTGTAAACGGAGAGGTATCTCTGGGCCCACTCGGTAGGACATCATCATAATGTGCACAATGTGACCAAGGAGTTGATCACGGGATGATGTGTTACGGAACGAGTAAAGAGACTTGCCGGTAACGAGATTGAACAAGGTATCGGGATACCGACGATCGAATCTCGGGCAAGTAACATACCGATAGACAAAGGGAATTGCATACGGGATTGATTGAATCCCCGACATCGTGGTTCATCCGATGAGATCATCGTGGAACATGTGGGAGCCAACATGGGTATCCAGATCCCGCTGTTGGTTATTGACCGGAGAACGTCTCGGTCATGTCTGCATGGTTCCCGAACCCGTAGGGTCTACACACTTAAGGTTTGATGACGCTAGGGTTATAGGGAAAGTATGTACGTGGTTACCGAATGTTGTTCGAAGTCCCGGATGAGATCCCGGACGTCACGAGGAGTTCCGGAATGGTCCGGAGGTAAAGATTTATATATGGAAAGTTGTTGTTCGGGTTCCGGGAAAAGTTCGGGTTTTTCGGTATTGTACCGGGAAGCTTGCAGAAGGTTCCGGAGAATTCCAGAGGGGTCCGGAGGTCCGGAAAATGTTCCACCACGTCCAATACAGCAGCATGGGCTGTAAGGGGGTGCCCTAGCCTTAATGGGCCAGGGGCACCAGCCCCCCCAAGGCCCATGCGCATGGGAGAGGGGAAACCCTAAGTGGGAGGGCCTCCACTTGACTTGGGAGGCACTCCTCCCCCCTTTGGCCGCCGCCCCCAACCCTAGATGAGATCTAAGGGGGCCGGCTCCCTCTCTCCCCACCTATAAATAGTGGAGGGGTGGGAGGGCAGCGATGACCCAAGTTCTGGCGCAGCCCTTCCCCTCTCCCAAGTCCTCCTCCTCTCCCGCGGTGCTTGGCGAAGCCCTGCGGGATTGCCACGCTCCTCCATCACCACCACGCCGTCGTGCTGCTGCTGGACGGAGTCTTCCCCAACCTCTCCCTCTCTCCTTGCTGGATCAAGGCATGGGAGACGTCACCGGGCTGCACGTGTGTTGAACGCGGAGGCACCGTTCTTCGGTGCTTAGATCGGAATCAACCACGATCTGAATCGCTACGAGTACGACTCCTTCATCAATCCCGTTCTCTTGAACGCTTCCGCTCGCGATCTACAAGGGTATGTAGATGCACTCCTCTCTCTCGTTGCTAGATGACTCCATAGATTGATCTTGGTGATGCGTAGAAAATTTTGAATTTCTGCTACGTTCCTCAACAGTGGCATCATGAGCTAGTTTCTATGCACGAGTAGAACACAAAGTAGTTGTGGGCGTCGATGTTGCCAATTCTTCTTGCCGCTACTAGTCTTATCTTGTTTTGGCGGCATTGTGGGATGAAGCGGCCCAGACCGACCTTACACGTACGCTTACGTGAGACAGGTTCCACCGACTGACATGCACTAGTTGCATAAGGTGGCTAGCGGGTGTCTGTCTCTCCCACTTTAGTCGGAACGGATTCGATGAAAAGGGTCCTTATGAAGGGTAAATAGAAATTGGCATATCACGTTGTGGTTTTACGTAGGTAAGAAACGTTCTTGCTAGAAACCTATACAAGCCACGTAAAAACTTGCAACAACAATTAGAGCACGTCTAACTTGTTTTTGCAGCATGTGCTATGTGATGTGATATGGCCAGAAGATGTGATGAATGCTATATGTGATGTATGAGATTGATCATGTTCTTGTAATAGGAATCACGACTTGCATGTCGATGAGTATGACAACCGGCAGGAGCCATAGGAGTTGTCTTTATTTTTGTATGACCTGCGTGTCATTGAATAACGCCATGTAAATTACTTTACTTTATTGCTAAGCGCGTTAGCCATAGAAGTAGAAGTAATCGTTGGCGTGACAACTTCATGAAGACACAATGATGGAGATCATGATGATGGAGATCATGGTGTCATGCCGGTGACAAAGATGATCATGGTGCCCCGAAGATGGAGATCAAAGGAGCAAAATGATGTTGGCCATATCATGTCACTATGTGATTGCATGTGATGTTTATCATGTTTACATCTTATGTGCTTAGAACGACGGTAGCATAAATAAGATGATCCCTCACTAAAATTTCAAGAGAAGTGTCCCCCCTAACTGTACACCGTTGCGAAGGTTCGTTGTTTCGAAGCACCACGTGATGATCGGGTGTGATAGATTCTAACATTCGAATACAACGGGTGTTGACGAGCCTAGCATGTACAGACATGGCCTCGGAACACATGCAAAACACTTAGGTTGACTTGACGAGCCTAGCATGTACAGACATGGCCTCGGAACACAAGAGACCGAAAGGTCGAGCATGAGTCGTATAGAAGATACGATCAACATGGAGATGTTCACCGATGATGACTAGTCCGTCTCACGTGATGATCGGACACGGCCTAGTTTGACTCGGATCATGTATCACTTAGATGACTAGAGGGATGTCTATCTGAGTGGGAGTTCAATAATCAGATGAACTTCATTATCATGAACATAGTCAAAAGGTCTTTACAAATTATGTCATTGCGTTTTAGTTCTACTGTTTAAGATATGTTCCTAGAGAAAAATTTGGTTGAAAGTTGGTAGTAGCAATTATGCGGACTGGGTCCGTAAATTGAGGATTGTCCTCATTGCTGCACAGAAGGCTTATGTCCTTAATGCACCGCTCGGTGTGCTGAACCTCAGCGTCGTCTGTAGATGTTGCGAAACATCTGACATACACGTTTTGATGACTACGTGATAGTTCAGTGCGTAATGCTAACGGTTTAGAATTGTGGCACCAAAGACAGTTTTTGAAACGTCGCAAAACATATGAGATGTTCCGAAGACTGAAATTGGGATTTCGGACTAGTGCCCACGTCAAGAGGTATGAGACCTTTGACAAGTTTCTTAAACCTGCAAACTAAGGGAGAAAAGCTCAATCGTTGAGCATGTGCTCAGATTGTCTGAGTACTACAATCGCTTGAATCGAGTGGGAGTTAATCTCCCAGATGAGATAGTGATGGTTCTCCATAGTCACTGCCACCAAGCTAGTAGAGCTTCGTGATGAACTATAACATATCAGGGATAGTTATGATGATCCTTGAGCTATTCGCGATGTTTGACACCGCGAAAGTAGAAATCAAGAAGGAGCATCAATTGTTGATGGTTAGTAAAACCACTAGTTTAAGAAGGGCAAGGGCAAAAGGGATACTTCATGAAACAGCAAGTCGTTTGCTGCTCTAGTGAAGAATCCCAAGGTTGAACCCAAACCCGAGACTAAGTGCTTCTGTAATGAGGGGAACGGTCACTGAAGCAGGACTACCCTAGATACTTGGTAGATGAGAAGGCAGGCAAGATCGACAGAAGTATATTGGATATACATTATATGAATGTGTACTTTACTAGTACTCCTAGCAGCACCAGGGTATTAGATACCGGTTCGGTTGCTAAGTGTTAGTAACTCGAAATAAAAGCTGCGGAATAAACGGAGACTAGCTAAAGGAGAGATGACGATATGTGTTGGAAGTGTTTCCAAGGTTGATGTGATCAAGCATCGCATGCTCCCTCTACCATCGAGATTGGTGTTTGCGTTGAGCATAAACATGATTGGATTATGTTTATCGCAATACGGTTATTCATTTAAGGAGAATAATGGTTACTCTGTTTATTTGAATAATACCTTCAATGGTCTTACACCTAAAATGAATCTCGATCGGAATGATACACATGTTCATGCCAAAAGATATAAAATAGTAATGATAGTACCACATACTTGTGGCACTGCCACTTGAGTCATATTGGTATAAAACGCATGAAGAAGCTCCATGTAGATGGATCTTTGGACTCACTCGTTTTTGAGATTGAGACATGCGAACCATGTCTATTGGTATATATGCATGAAGAAACTCCATGCAGATGGATCGTTAGGACTCACTTGATTTTGAATCACTTGAGACATGCAAATCATACCACATGGGCAAGATGACTGAAAGGCCTCGTTTTCAGTAAGATGGAACAAGAGAGCAACTTGTTGGAAGTAATACATTTTGATGTATGCAGTCCAATGAGTGCTGAGGCATGCAGTGGATATCATTATGTTCTTACTTCACAGATGATTTGAGTAGATGCTGAGTGTATTTACTTGATGAAACACAAGTATGAATTATTGAAAGGTTCAAGTAATTTCAGAGTGAAGTTGAAGATCGTCGTGACAAGAGGATAAAATGTCTGTGATATGATCATAGAGATGAGTATCTGAGTTACGAGTTTGGCACACAATTAAGACATTGTGGAAAGTGTTTCACAATTAATACCGCCTGGAACACCATAGTGTGATGGTGTGTCCGAACATCATAACTGCACCCTATTGGATATGGTGCATACCATGATGTTTCTTATCGAATTACCACTATCGTTTATGGGTTAGGCATTAGAGA
>NC_057814.1:590253417-590270910 GCF_018294505.1 Triticum aestivum | reverse complement strand
ACAGGAAGTTGTTCCTGTGGCACCTACACCAATTGAAGTGGAAGCTTATGATAGTGATCATGAAACTTCGGATCAAGTCACTACCAAACCTCGTAGGACGACGAGGATGCGTGCTACTTCAGAGTGGTACGTGATCCTGTCTGAGATATCATGTTGTTGGACAATACTGAACCTACGAGCTATGGAGAAGCGATGGTGGGCCCATATTCCGACAAATGGTTAGAAGCCATGAAATCCGAGATAAATGGATCTTTGAGAAGAAGACGGACGTGGACGGTAATGTTACCGTCTATGAAGCTCGACTTGTGGCAAAGAGTATTTCCACAAGTTCAAGGAGTTGACTACGATGAGATTTTCTCATCCGTAGCGATGCTTAAGTCCGTCGAAATCATGTTAGCATTAGCTGCATTTATGAAATCTGGCAGATGGATGTAAAAACAAGTTTCCTTACCAGTTTTCGTAAGGAAAGGTTGTATGTGATACAATCAGAAAGGTTTTGTCGATCCTAAGGATGCTAACAGGTATGCTAGCTCCAGCGATCCTTCCATGGACTAGAGCAAGCATCTCGGAGTCAGAATATACGCTTTGATGGAGTGACCAAAGTTTTTGGGTTTATACAAAGTTTGTTAGAAACTTGTATTTACAATAAAGTGAGTGGGAGCGCTACAACATTTCTGATAAGTATATGTGAATGACATATTGTTGATCCGAAATGATGTAGAATTTCTGGAAAGCATAAAGGGTTGTTTGAAAGGAGTTTTTCAAAGGAAGACCTGGATAAAGCTGCTTACATATTGGGCATCAAGATCTATAGAGATAGATCAAGACGCCTGATGATACTTTCAAAGAACGCACACCTTGACATGATTTTGAAAGAGTTCAAAAATAGATCAGCAAAGAAGCAGTTCTTGGCTGTGTTACAAGGTGTGAGTATTGAGTAAGACTCAAGACCTGACCACAGCAGAAGAGAGAGAAAGGACGAAGGTCGTCCCCTATGCTTTAGACATAGGCTCTACAGTATGCTATGCTGTGTACCGCACATGAAGTGTGCCTTGCCATGAGTCGGTCAAGGGGTACAATAGTGATCCGGGAATGGATCACATGACAGCGGTCGAACTTATCCTTAGTATCTAGTGGACTAAGGAATTTTCTCGATTATGGAGGTGAAAAGGAGTTCGTCGTAAAGGGTTACGTCGATGCGAACTTTGACACTAATCTGGATGACTCTGAGTAGTAGACCGGATTCGTATAGTAGAGCAGTTATTTGAAATGGCTCCAAGTAGCGCGTGGTAGCATCCACAAGATGACATAGATATTCGTAAAGCACACACGGATCTGAAAGGTTCAGACCCGTTGACTAAATAACCTCTCTCACAAGCATAACATGATCAAACCAGAACTCATTGAGTCTTAATCACATAGAGATGTGAACTAGATTGTTGACTCTAGTAAACTCTTTGGATGTTGGTCACATGGTGATGTGACCTGTGAGTGTTAATCACATGGTGATGTGGACTAGATTATTGACTCTAGTGCAAGTGGGAGACTGTTGGAAATATGCCCTAGAGGCAATAATAAATTGGTTATTATTATATTTCCTTGTTCACGATAATCGTTTATTATCCATGCTAGAATTGTATTGATAGGAAACTCAGATACATGTGTGGATACATAGACAACACCATGTCCCTAGTAAGCCTCTAGTTGACTAGCTCGTTGATCAATAGATGGTTACGGTTTCCTGACCATGGACATTGGATGTCGTTGATAACGGGATCACATCATTAGGAGAATGATGTGATGGACAAGACCCAATCCTAAGCCTAGCACAAGATCGTGTAGTTCCTTTGCTAAGAGCTTTTCTAATGTCAAGTATCATTTCCTTAGACCATGAGATTGTGCAACTCCCGGATACCGTAGGAATGCTTTGGGTGTACCAAACGTCACAACGTAACTGGGTGGCTATAAAGGTGCACTACAGGTATCTCCGAAAGTGTCTGTTGGGTTGGCACGAATCGAGACTGGGATTTGTCACTCCGTGTAAACGGAGAGGTATCTCTGGGCCCACTCGGTAGGACATCATCATAATGTGCACAATGTGACCAAGGAGTTGATCACGGGATGATGTGTTACGGAACGAGTAAAGAGACTTGCCGGTAACGAGATTGAACAAGGTATCGGGATACCGACGATCGAATCTCGGGCAAGTAACATACCGATAGACAAAGGGAATTGCATACGGGATTGATTGAATCCCCGACATCGTGGTTCATCCGATGAGATCATCATGGAACATGTGGGAGCCAACATGGGTATCCAGATCCCGCTGTTGGTTATTGACCGGAGAACGTCTCGGTCATGTCTGCATGGTTCCCGAACCCATAGGGTCTACACACTTAAGGTTTGATGACGCTAGGGTTATAGGGAAAGTATGTACGTGGTTACCGAATGTTGTTCGGAGTCCCGGATGAGATCCCGGACGTCACGAGGAGTTCCGGAATGGTCCGGAGGTAAAGATTTATATATGGAAAGTTGTTGTTCGGGTTCCGGGAAAAGTTTGGGTTTTTCGGTATTGTACCGGGAAGCTTCCAGAAGGTTCCGGAGGATTCCAGAGGGGTCCGGAGGTCCGAAAATGTTCCACCACGTCCAATACAGCAGCATGGGCTGTAGGTGCCCTAGCCTTAATGGGCCAGGGGCACCAGCCCCCCCAAGGCCCATGCGCATGGGAGAGGGGAAACCCTAAGTGGGAGGGCCTCCACTTGACTTGGGAGGCACTCCTCCCCCCTTTGGCCGCCGCCCCCAACCCTAGATGAGATCTAAGGGGGCCGGCCCCCTCTCTCCCCACCTATAAATAGTGGAGGGGTGGGAGGGCAGCGATGACCCAAGTTCTGGCGCAGCCCTTCCCCTCTCCCAAGTCCTCCTCCTCTCCCGCGGTGCTTGGCGAAGCCCTGCGGGATTGCCACGCTCCTCCATCACCACCACGCCGTCATGCTGCTGCTGGACGGAGTCTTCCCCAACCTCTCCCTCTCTCCTTGCTGGATCAAGGCGTGGGAGACGTCACCGGGCTGCACGTGTGTTGAACGCGGAGGCATCGTTCTTCGGTGCTTAGATCGGAATCAACCACGATCTGAATCGCTACGAGTATGACTCCTTCATCAATCCCGTTCTCTTGAACGCTTCCGCTCGCGATCTACAAGGGTATGTAGATGCACTCCTCTCTCTCGTTGCTAGATGACTCCATAGATTGATCTTGGTGATGCGTAGAAAATTTTGACTTTCTGCTACGTTCCCCAACAATTTGGATATCGGAAGTGTTCCGGGTGAAATCAGGATTTTACCGGAGTACCGGAGGGGTTACCGGAACCCCCCGGGGGTTAATGGGCCATAGTGGGCCTTAGTGGAGATGAGGAGAGGCGGCCAGGGCAAGGGCCGCGCGCCCCTCCCCCCTAGTCCGAATAGGACAAGGAGAGGGGGGCGGCGCCCCCCTTTCCTTCCTCTCCTCCACCTCTTTCCCCCTTCTCCTATTCCAACAAGGAAGGGAGGGAGTCCTACTCCCGGTGGGAGTAGGACTCCTCCTGGCGCGCCTCCTCCCTGGCCGGCTGCACCTCCCCCTTGCTCCTTTATATACGGGGGCAGGGGGCACCCCAAGGACACAACAATTGATCGCTTGATCTTTTAGCCGTGTGCGGTGCCCCCCTCCACCATAGTCCACCTCGATAATACTGTAGCGGTGCTTAGGCGAAGCCCTGCGTCGGTAGAACATCATCGTCACCACGCCGTCGTGCTGACGAAACTCTCCCTCAACACTCGGCTGGATCGGAGTTCGAGGGAAGTCATCGGGCTGAACGTGTGCTGAACTCGGAGGTGTCGTGTGTTCGGTACTTGATCGGTCGGATCGTGAAGACGTACGACTACATCAACCGCGTTGTGCTAACGCTTCCGCTTTCGGTCTACGAGGGTACGTGGACAACACTCTCCCCTCTCGTTGCTATGCATCACCATGATCCTGTGTGTGCGTAGGAATTTTTTTGAAATTACTACGTTCCCCAACAGTGGTATCCGAGCCTGGTTTTTATGCGTAGATGTCATATGCACGAGTAGAACACAAGTGAGTTGTGGGCGATACAAGTCATACTGCTTACCAGCATGTCACACTTTGGTTCGGCGGTATTGTTGGATGAAGCGGCCCAGACCGACATTACGCGTACGCTTACGCGAGACTGGTTTTACCGCCGTGCGTTGCACACAGGTGACTAGCGGGTGTCAGTTTCTCCAACTTTAGTTGAAACGAGTGTGGCTACGCCCGGTCCTTGAGAAGGTTAAAACAACACTAACTTGACGAACTATCGTTGTGGTTTTGATGCGTAGGTAAGAACGGTTCTTGCTCAGCCCGTAGCAGCCACGTAAAACTTGCAACAACAAAGTAGAGGACGTCTAACTTGTTTTTGCAGGGCATGTTGTGATGTGATATGGTCAAGACGTGATGAGATATAAGTTGTTGTATGAGATGATCATGTTTTGTTGAAGTTATCGGAAACTGGCAAAAGTCTTATGATTGTCTCTTTATTGCATAAGATGCAAGCGCCAAATAATTGCTTTACTTTATCGCTATGCGATAGCAATAGTTGCAGGAGCAATAGTTGGCGAGACGACCATGTGACGACACATTGATATAGATCAAGTTGATGGAAATCATGGTGTCATGCCGGTGACGATGGAGATCATGACGATGCTTTGGAGATGGAGATCAGAGGCACAAGATGATGATGGCCATATCATGTCACATATTATGATTGCATGTGATGTTTATCTTTTATACATCTTATCTTGCTTTGATTGACGGTAGCATTATAAGATGATCTCTCACTAAATTATCAAGGTATAAGTGTTCTCCCTGAGTATGCACCGTTGCGAAAGTTCTTCGTGCTGATGATCGGGTGTGATAGGCTCTACGTTCAAATACAACGGGTGCAAAACAGTTGCACACGCGGAATACTCAGGTTAAACTTGACGAGCCTAGCATATAATAGATATGGCCTCGGAACACTGAGACCGAAAGGTCGAGAGTGAATCATATAGTAGATATGATCAACATAGTGATGTTCACCATTGAAACTACTCCATCTCACGTGATGATCGGACATGGTTTAGTTGATATGGATCACGTGATCACTTAGAGGATTAGAGGGATGTCTATCTAAGTGGGAGTTCTTAAGTAATATGATTAATGGAACTTTAATTTATCATGAACTTAGTCCTGGTAGTATTAGCATATTTATGTTGTAGATCAATAGCTCGCGTTTAGCTCCCATGTTTATTTTGATATGTTCCTAGAGAAAACTAAGTTGAAAGATGTTAGTAGCAATGATGCGGATTGGATCCGTGATCTGGGGATTATCCTCATTGCTGCACAGAAGAATTATGTCCTTGATGCACCGCTAGGTGACAGACCTATTGCAGGAGCAAATGCAGACGTTATGAACGTTTGGCTAGCTCAATATGATGACTACTTGATAGTTTAGTGCACCATGCTTAACGTCTTAGAATCGGGACTTCAAAGACGTTTTGAACGTCATGGACCATATGAGATGTTTCAGGAGTTGAAGTTAATATTTCAAGCAAATACCCGAGTTGAGAGATATGAAGTCTCCAACAAGTTCTATAGCCAAAAGATGGAGGATAATAGCTCAAGCAATGAGCATGTGCTCAGATTGTCTGGGTACTACAATCGCTTGAATCAAGTGGGAGTTAATCTTCCAGATAAAATAGTGAGTAACAGAATTCTCTAGTCACCATCACCAAGTTAGTAGAACTTCGTGATGAACTATAATATGCAAGGGATGACGAAAACAATTCCCAAGCTCTTCGCGATGCTAAAATCGGCGAAGGTAGAAATAAAAAAAACATCAAGTGTTGATGGTTGACAAGACCACTAGTTTCAAGAGAAAGGGCAAAGGGAAGAAGGGGAACTTCAAAAAGAACGGCAAGCAAGTTGCTACTCAAGTGAAGAAGCCCAAGTCTGTACCTAAGCCTGAGACTAAGTGCTTCTACTGCAAAGGGACTGGTCACTAGAAGCAGAACTGCCCCAAGTATTTGGTGGATAAGAAGTATGGCAAAGTGAACAAAGCTATATTTGATATACATGTTATTGATGTGTACTTTACTAGTGTTTGTAGCAACCCCTCGGTATTTGATACTGGTTCAGTTGATAAGAGTAGTAACTTGAAACGGGAGTTGCAGAATGAACAAAGACTAGTTAAGGGTGAAGTGATGATGTGTGTTGGAAGTGGTTCCAAGATTGATATGATCATCATCGCACGCTCCCTACACTTTCGAGATTAGTGTTGAACCTAAATAAGTGTTATTTGGTGTTTGCGTTGAGCATGAATATGATTTGATCTTGTTTATTGCAATACGGTTATTCATGTAAGCTAGAGAATAATTGTTGTTCTGTTTACATGAATAAAACCTTCTATGATCATACACCCAACGAAAATGGTTTGTTGGATCTCGATCGTAGTGATACACATATTCATAATATTGAAGCCAAAAGATGCAAAGTTAATAATGATAGTGCAACTTATTTGTGGCACTGCCGTTTAGGTCATATTGGTGTAAAGCGCAT
Source organism: Triticum aestivum (assembly GCF_018294505.1). Taxonomy (NCBI): domain Eukaryota; kingdom Viridiplantae; phylum Streptophyta; class Magnoliopsida; order Poales; family Poaceae; genus Triticum; species Triticum aestivum. The sequence continues at coordinate 590,264,285 of NC_057814.1, read as the reverse complement.
GAAGAAACTCCATGCTGATGGGATTTTGGAATCACTTGATTATGAATCACTTGATGCTTGCGAACCATGCCTTATGGGCAAGATGACTAAAACTCCGTTCTCCGAAACAATGGAGCAAGCAACCGTCTTATTGGAAATAATACATACTGATGTATGCGATCCGATGAGTGTTGAGGCTCGCGACGGGTATCGTTATTTTTTGACCTTCACAGATGTTGAGTAGATATGGGTATATCTACTTAATGAAGCACAAGTCTGAAACATTTGAAAAGTTTAAAAGAATTTCAGAGTGAAGTGGAGAATCATCGTAACAAGAAAATAAAGTTTCTACAATCTGATCGTAGAGGAGAATATTTGAGTTACGAGTTTGGCCTTCAGTTAAAACAATGTGAAATAGTTTCACTACTCACGCCACCTGGAACACCACAGTGTAATGGTGTGTCCGAACGTCATAACTGTACTTTATTGGATATAGTGCAATCTATGATGTTTCTTACCGATTTACCACTATAGTTTTAGGGTTATGCATTAGAGACAGCTGCATTCACGTTAAAAAGGGCACCATCTAAATCCGTTGAGATGACACCATATGAACTGTGGTTTGGCAAGAAACCAACATTGTCGTTTCTTAAAGTTTGGGGCTGCGATGCTTATGTGAAAAAGCTTCAACCTGATAAGCTTGAACCCAAATCGGAGAAATGTGTCTTCATAGGATACCGAAAGGAAACTGTTGGGTACACCTTCTATCACAGATATGAAGGCAAGACTTTTGTTGCTAAATTTGGATCCTTTCTAGAGAAGGAGTTTCTCTCGAAAGAAGTGAGTGGGAGGAAAGTAGAACTTGATGAGGTAACTGTACCTGCTCCCTTATTGGAAAGAAGTTCATCACAGAAACCGGGTCCTGTGACACCTACACCAATTAGTGAGGATGTTAATGATGATGATCATGAAACGTCAGATCAAGTTGTTACTGAACCTCGTAGGTCAACCAGAGTAAGATCCGCACCAGAGTGGTACGATAATCCTGTTCTGGAGGTTATGTTACTAGACCATGACGAACCTACGAACTATGAGGAAGCGATGATGTGCCCAGATTCCGCGAAATGGCTTGAGGCCATGAAATCTGAGATGGGATCCATGTATGAGAACAAAGTGTGGACTCTGGTTGACTTGCCCGATGATCGGCAAGTCATAGAAAATAAATGGATCTTCAAGAGGAAGACGGACGCTGATAGTAGAGTTACTATCTACAAAGCTAGAATTGTTGCAAAAGGTTTTCGACAAGTTCAAAGTGTTGACTACTATAAGATTTTCTCACTCGTAGCGATGCTTAAGTCTGTCCGAATCATGTTAGCAATTGCCGCATTTTATGAAATCTGGCAAATGGATAACAAAACTGCATTCCTTAATGGATTTATTAAAGAAGAGTCGTATATGATACAACCAAGAAGGTTTTGTCAATCCTAAAGGTGCTAACAAAATATGCAAGCTCCAGCGATCCATCTATGGATTGGTGCAAGCATCTCGGAGTTGGAATATACGCTTTGATAAGTTGATCAAAGCATATAGTTTTATACAGACTTGCGGTGAAGCTTGTATTTACAAGAAAGTGAGCGGGAGCACTACAGCATTTCTGATAAGTATATGTGAATGACATATTGTTGATCGGAAATAATGTAGAATTATTCTGCAAAGCATAAAGGAGTGTTTGAAAGGAGTTTTTCAAAGAAAGACCTTGGTGAAGCTGCTTACATATTGAGCATCAAGATCTATAGAGATAGATCAAGACGCTTGATAAGTTTTTTCAATGAGTACATACCTTGACAAGATTTTGAAGTAGTTCAAAATGGAACAGTCAAAGAAAGAGTTCTTGCCTGTGTTACAAGGTGTGAAATTGAGTAAGACTCAAAGCCCGACCACGGCAGATGATAGAAAGAGAATGAAAGTCATTCCCTATGCCTCGGCCATAGGTTCTATAAAGTATGCCATGCTGTGTACCAGATCTATTGTATACCCTACACTGATTTTGGCAAGGGAGTACAATAGTGATCTAGGAGTAGATCACTGGACAGCGGTCAAAATTATCCTTAGTAGAATAAGGATATGTTTCTCGATTATGGAGGTGACAAAAAAGGTTCATCGTAAAGAGTTACGTCGATGCAAGTTTTGACACTGATCCAGATGACTCTAAGTCTCAATCTGGATACATATTAAAAGTGGGAGCAATTAGCTAGAGTAGCTTCGTGCAGAGCATTGTTGACATAGAAATTTGCAAAATACATACGGATCTGAATGTGGCAGACCCGTTGACTAAACTTCTCTCACAAGCAAAACATGATCACACCTTAGTACTCTTTGGGTGTTAATCACATAGCGATGTGAACTAGATTATTGACTCTAGTAAATCCTTTGGGTGTTGGTCACATGACGATGTGAACTATGGGTGTTAATCACATGGTGATGTGAACTATTGGTGTTAAATCACATGATGACGTGAACTAGATTATTGACTCTAGTGCAAGTGGGAGACTGAAGGAAATATGCCCTAGAGGCAATAATAAAGTTATTATTTATTTCCTTATATCATGATAAATGTTTATTATTCATGCTAGAATTGTATTAACCGGAAACATAATACTTGTGTGAATACATAGACAAACATAGTGTCACTAGTACGCCTCTACTTGACTAGCTCGTTGATCAAAGATGGTTATGTTTCCTAGCCATAGACATGAGTTGTCATTTGATTAACGGGGTCACATCATTAGGAGAATTATGTGATTGACTTGACCCATTCCGTTAGCTTAGCACTTGATCGTTTAGTATGTTGCTATTGCTTTCTTCATGACTTATACATGTTCCTATGACTATGAGATTATGCAACTCCCGTTTACCGGAGGAACACTTTGTGTGCTACCAAACATCACAACGTAAATGGGTGATTATAAAGGTGCTCTACAGGTGTCTCCAAAGGTACTTGTTGGGTTGGCGTATTTCGAGATTAGGATTTGTCACTCCGATTGTCGGAGAGGTATCTCTGGGCCCACTCGGTAATGCACATCACTTAAGCCTTGCAAGCATTGCAACTAATGAGTTAGTTGCGGGATGATGTATTACAGAACGAGTAAAGAGACTTGCCGGTAACGAGATTGAACTAGGTATTGAGATACCGACGATCGAATCTCGGGCAAGTAACATACAGATGACAAAGGGAACAACGTATGTTGTTATGCGGTCTGACCGATAAAGATCTTCGTAGAATATGTGGGAGCCAATATGAGCATCCAGGTTCCGCTATTGGTTATTGACCAGAGACGTGTCTCAGTCATGTCTATATAGTTCTCGAACCCGTAGGGTCCGCACGCTTAAAGTTTCGATGACAGTTATATTATGAGTTTATATGTTTTGATGTACCGAAGGTTGTTCGGAGTCCCGGATGTGATCACGGACATGACGAGGAGTCTCGAAATGGTCGAGACATGAAGATTGATATATTGGAAGCCTATATTTGGACATCGGAAGTGTTCCGGGTGAAATCGGGATTTTACCGGAGTACCGGAGGGGTTACCGGAACCCCCCGGGGGTTAATGGGCCATAGTGGGCCTTAGTGGAGATGAGGAGAGGCGACCAGGGCAAGGGCCGCGCGCCCCTCCCCCTAGTCCGAATAGGACAAGGAGAGGGGGGCGGCGCCCCCCCTTTCCTTCTTCTCCTCCACCTCTTTCCCCATTCTCCTATTCCAACAAGGAAGGGAGGGAGTCCTACTCCCTGGCGCGCCTCCTCCCTGGCCGGCCGCACCTCCCCCCTTGCTCCTTTATATACGGGGGCAGGGGGCACCCCAAGGACACAACAATTGATCGCTTGATCTTTTAGCCGTGTGCGGTGCCCCCCTCCACCATAGTCCACCTCGATAATACTGTAGCGGTGCTTAGGCGAAGCCCTGCGTCGGTAGAACATCATCATCGTCACCACGCCGTCGTGCTGACGAAACTCTCCCTCAACACTCGGCTGGATCGGAGTTCGAGGGACGTCATCGGGCTGAACGTGTGCTGAACTCGGAGGTGCCGTGCGTTCGGTACTTGATCGGTCGGATCGTGAAGACGTACGACTATATCAACCGCGTTGTGCTAACGCTTCCGTTTTCGGTCTACGAGGGTACGTGGACAACACTCTACCCTCTCGTTGCTATGCATCACCATGATCCTGTGTGTGCGTAGGATTTTTTTTGAAATTACTACGTTCCCCAACAGTGGGTTCTCGCCGGTTAATTTTGACATCACATGGGATATTTGGGGTCAATTTACTACTAGTAAAAATATGGTTTTATGACTAATAATAGTAACTCCAAAAATGTGATCTTTTTTTTTGCCATGTTCCATAAAGTTGGGGTTATGTGAAATTCGCTCTCGTAAATAACAAGATAAGCAAGGGGGACAGCAGAGAAACGTCCTCCACTTTGCCCCCTCGCACGCGGCCTCTCCCTTCCTTCCTTCCTTGCGCTTGTGGCGGCGGCGCGAAACCATCGGAGGACTTTCTGCCGGAGCCAGCTAGGGTTTGGGCCGCGGCGGCGCGCGACGATGTCGGCGTACGACGAGGTGGAGATCGAGGACATGGAGTGGAGCGAGGAGCTGGGGGCGTACACGTACCCGTGCCCCTGCGGCGACCTCTTCCAGATCACGCTCGCCGACCTCCGCCTCGGGGAGGAGATCGCGCGCTGCCCCTCCTGCTCGCTCTTCCTCACCGTCGTCTACAACGAGGAGGACTTCGCCGACGCCAAGGAGCCCCCGCAGAAGCCGCCGGCGGCCCCGCAGCCCGTCGCCGTCGCCTGAGGAGCGCGCCGCACCCCCCGTGGGTGGCTCGTCGGCATGGACGGTAAGCTTTTTGGGCGATTGAAGTTTTAGGAACTGACTGCTTCCGTTGGTTATCAGAAAGAAATCATTTGGCCGTGTAGTTCGTGCCGAGGGTTTCCGTTGATCTGCTGTATGATTTTGGATTTCAGTAATTAATAACTGTGCTGAGATTTTAGCTTTTCATGAAGGCCATGGGTGTATGTTTCAGTTTGTCCAAGTGGGAACTATGATCTTGGTGCTTGGTACCATGCCAATACATACTACTTTCTTCAGTTACAAAGAAGTATGGATATTTTGTTTCCTGAAAGTGTAGTGCTAGGCTTAACCGACTGCTCATCTATGCCCAATATTTTGATCGGTCGAGGAGGAAGGGGCGGGGAAATTGAATGCTTGGGATTTGGTGTGCCCTTCAGATTGAATTTCCAATTCCTCGCTTTAGTAGATTCATTTTTTTTGCATTACCCGAGTAAGTCAAGTATAAATACACTGCAAAGCTGGAACTCTGGTTATAAGTGGTAGGTTGGTGGTGAGTCCCAGAGGCTTCCACCAGCCGATTGGTTGATTAGCATAATAACTAATAGGTTCCTGTTTGGAAATATGTTGGTGTGATTAACTGAGTATTAGCCTTTTAAATTGTTATTATCCCCTGGCATATCCTGTAGAATTAGAACAACTATGTTGTTCAGCAGCTTTTGGTTTGTGTGTGACAAGACACATTAAGAACTTAGATTCTAGTCACATCTCAACTTAGATTCCTCCTCCAGTCTTTTGTCTCTGGGAAGAATAAAAATGTATGATGTTTGATACCTGTTAGAGGAGCAGTTTGTATGCCACCTTTGGATGTTTCTGTTTTCAAACTCTGTTGTAATCTGGTGCTGGGACCTGCTTTGAGCCCAGGCCTTAGATCTCTTGGGGGTCCTGCTTTGGGGGCTAATGGGAGGGGAAGGGATGGCTTCCCCTCTTCCTCAATAGCCAGTGATCTCCGAGAGATGCCATAGTAGCTTTCATGTTTCTTTTTTACTTCTGTAAGACCTGGTGATTTCTCTTAATGGAAATCGGAGAGAAAGCTCTCTTTTATCAAAAAAATAATAATAATTTAGCTATAGTTTACCTAGGAGGCTGAGTTCACTTGAATCGGAGCCTTCTGAGAATTCATTTTTGTACTTGTCCTTATGTGTTGTTCTTTAGAGGTAATTGTAGTTCAGCTTTCCTGGTTACTCATTCTCAGGGGCAATCCCTGTAAGAACTATCCTGATGCATCCATGTATTGAGAGCTTTTATGAGGACGACCTGCTGTTTATCTACGATTGCATATTGGACATAGGTTGTTGGAGCTGGGAGACCATGCCAATGTCCCTCACATGCTTCCAAGATCACTAAGAGATGTATAATCTGCCTAGTTTGATTTATACCATGAACTTCAATAGTAGCTTTCCTCAACTAGTTTGGCCAACGCAAAAATCAGGGTCTGCAACTTCTGTTCCATAAGAATCTTTCGGTGGCATCTGTCATGCTTCATCTTGCAATCATTTTGGACAGAGTTGACCTTTGCATCCACTGCTTGCAGGACGATGGGATCAGAATCATAGCTTGGAGAGGAAGAAGATTGTTTGGCATACGCGGGAGCATCTGTACTTGTACTTGTAGAATGAGAAAAATTGCAGCATCGTATCAACTTTTGGTTGTTTAACTGAATTTATCTGTGTGTACCCACTCAGTTGTTACAAAGGCACTGTCCATGACTGGTCCTTCGAATTTTTGCTATCCCAGTTTTTGTAATCCCGGTGACTCTGATCTCATTGCTGCGCCTTGTGGGTAACCTGTGAATCTGTGGTGTGGCTTGGATGAGAAGTGGCTTAAACATGCTCTTTTTTACAGGAGTCATTAAATGATTTAAATCAAACCATCTTGCCATATGTGTCCAAGCTCAATGTTTACAGAACAAATGGCTTGTAATGCCTGCTAGCACTAGTTTCTTAATTTTGTTCCAAATAATCTGATGCGGCCACAATGGCCACCAGCAGCAGGTTCTTAGTTCCCCCAAGAATCAGATACATATTTTTTAATAAAGACACCCAAAGGGCATCTTAGATCTGATTAATATCGAGAAAAATAAGCCAGTGCAATGGATAGACAACTGGACTGATGAACAATGTAACACTTTAATGAATAAAAGCACCATATTGCTTTCTCTCAAAAGAATATGAAATGGAAAAGGACACCGGCATTTTTTTGCAAATCCATCATTGGTCAAGAGCAGGCCAAAGAAAAGCTGAGCAATAGAGAAAATCATTGCAGCTCCACTTATTTACAGCCAGCCAAGATTTGATCAAATGTACAGTCATTATTTACAGCCAGCCAAGATTTGATCAACTATACAATTATGTTTTTTATCAGGTTACTGGATCATGTAGACACTACTTAGAAAAGATGTATTCTGCACCACTAGCCAATTGATTTGGAGGTCTTGTCAAATGAAAGTTAAACGTGTACAAAAGAGATAGTTATACTGTACTAGTTAAGATCCAAAACAGATAGACGTTGTACTAGTTAAACACGACGTAAAAGATCACTGATCTTCTTGAGTTCCTCGAGGGCTGCAAGCGCCTTGGCTTGCTCTGTGCTTCCGGGACCATTTTGCACTGATGCCATGTGTGAATTTGGTCGAAAGTGTAGTTCAATAACCTGTTGAATAAAAGCACATTAGAAACAGATGAACACACTTATTATTCAGAGTGATATTCATGATCTGAGCTTCGGGTTGTAAACTTAACAACAGATACAATTCAATTTTATTATTCTGTATAAGAGACTCAACAGGGGATTTATAGATGAAGTGTACTGTAAAAATGAATCCACCACTATCTAAAATTAGCAGAATATAGATCTATAGAGCACCAACATAAAGTAGGAGCTTTAGCAAAACCTTCAATTAGGTATGAGCTATATATGTCATTGACTCGTTACGAAAATAACAGTGATGTGTTGCAGTAAGTTCAGGTGGCAGTAACATACTTTAAATTTTACGATCAGCAGCTTTAGTCAAGCATGCTTACCTGAATATTTTCAACCATTGATTCGCCAAAAGACCTTAATGTTCCGACCAACTCCTTATCAGCCACCTTCAAACTTGGGCCTACGTCAGAACATATGCTATGCTCCTGATTTGGTTGACAATCCACCGATTCAAATGTTTGATCTGTAATTGCTGATCCATCAGTCTTACCATCACTCTGACAGGGTTCGTCAGTCTTATCATTATGCACAGACAGTGGGTCTGGCTCATTAACCACCTTGGCGCCATGGGAAACGCATGGTTCTTCCTCATGACGGGTATCATGGTCATGATCAGTACGACGCCGAAAGGATGGAGGCCTATTCCTTGATAAATACTCACGAGCTCCATCAATACGATCTCTAATTTTGGCAGAAGTTGTACGGTAACCATCATGCGGGCCTGCCTCACATAGACTGTTTGAGGTACTTCTAACGATCTCTGCAGTACCTTGACCAACACAATCCTTTTGGTGTACTATAGGCATGGTTGGTAAACTGTTTATCAATTTGACAGGAACTATGTCAGTGGTGTTCAGTTCATCAATAATAGGCTCAGGCTGGCTAGTTGAAGTTGAATTGCTGTTATCAACATTGGCACCCTTTGTTCTAGAAACATTTGATTCGGTGTCGGACACGCTTCTTCTTAAAAATCCCCGTCCTTTTATCCTAACAGTTGAACCACCACTTCGTTTGTCTCCTGACATCTGAAGCATCTTCCATGTCTCTTCCCAATAATTGGGTGGAGTCAAGGGAGATTTTCCTGTCAGAGGAGACAACGGAAGATTTGCTTCTAGAGCTAATGACTGCAATAACTTGGCCTTCTCAATCAAGTTCTTCAAGTCAATATCTTGAGGGAAATTTAATAATCTCACCAGGCAAGAAGTCGCATGCTCACTTCCCAGCAAGGAGGATCTGAGATGAAGCATCATTGAGACTGCCATTGACAAAATCAGGGCACCACGGGGAGAACATAAAACCTTAAACTGATAGTCTCCCCGATTTTTTATGTCTGTACAATATGAATGGTTTGGAGAAGAGAAGATTTCATCCCAAATAAACAGAAGATTGTCGAGTGTAAATTCACGACCAAATAGGACTCGAAGCCATCGGAGTGCAAAGTACTGAGGTTCTACTCCCAACTCCACAAGATGACTGTGAAGAGAGGAATCCACACTAGCAAGCAAGTGATATATCGCAGCTGATGCCTCCCTTACAGATGTTAAACCCGTGCTTGATTCTGATGCAGGACTGAGAGAATAGAAATCAGTAATAGCAACCACACCTTGTGCACCATTCATCAACCCGTTCATCAAATTCTCAAACATACAATAGGCATCATGCTCCATGAACTTTTCAGATAAAATGATACCTAGCTCACCCTCTGCTCCATATGCATCATTTATCAAGAGGAGGTCCCTAGTACCAGCATCAAGCTCGTCCAAACTTCTAATTTTAGCTGCACCACCCTCAGAATTGTTAGCCCTGTCACTCCTGTTCAGCAAAAACCTATCTGGAAATGTCTGGCCATCAAAATCGTCACCAAGAAGCTCTTCATGAAGCTCCTTAACTTGTTTAAAGTGCTGCACATCAATGTGAAGGACATAGAACAGAGGAGCTAAGAGTTCATGCATTCCTGTAAGTGAGAAGTGATTTCTGTTGTCAATTGTGCAACAAAAATAGATGGGTATTAGTGCAATTAGGAGGTAACATGAGGAACCCCTAGTAAGTTAAAACATTATGTAGCAGCTAAAATAGCATGCTGAGTTACACATGTGGGAAAGATGTGCACCTACACAATTATTACCTATATGGCAAAAATAATGCTACTTAATTTAATAAACAAACTTAAGTTCAATGTGCTTATGTCATGGAATCTACCAGTATTACATCATCAATATATTACAGATATCTAAGAAACAGTTTGTGGTTGCAAAATATCTTGAAAAGAATGGCTCAGCATTAAATACTACTCCATCTGTACCAAAGTATAAGATGTTTTTTTGGTTTTGCATATAAAAAACGTCTTACATTTTGTCACGGAGGGAGTAATAAATAAGAGCCCTGTGAAACCAATTCTCTTAGGTATAACATATTGTAGGCTCTGCAGCCTTAGTTGGATTCCACAATGTTAGGCCATATGAGAAGTGCACGATAGCTGAATACGCACCGATGACTTACCTTGTTTATATCCAAACTCTGGGTATCTAAGGCTCCATACTAGCAGTATGCGTTCAAGCATGGACTGACATGTGGTTGTTTGGAAAAATTCCCCCAATTCAGGATAGAGTCGGGACAGGTCTTGGTTCAGCATTTTCTCTAGTTCCGCATTCCTGAAATATTGACCCCAAGTGCTTTCTGCATCCATGATGTACAAAATGATTAGAAGAAGAAAAAAGAGCTGATGCAACTGAATGTTTTCATGCTATTCGTGAAAATTGCAGAGAACGCGTGAAAGATATATTTTTCTTGTATTGCCGAGGATACACGTGGAACCAAGAAAATGAATAACTGCTGAGAAGAACAACAGCATGTTCTGTTGGTTGTAACCGGTCAATTATCAGCTGAGGGCTTGCGGTGAGACATGGTTGTTGGCAACTCAGATAAAAAGGGCTATCTGAATTAACACGTTACCACTTTATCATCCTGATCCCACCCTGCCTCCCCTGAGTCATCTAGCACCAACCATTTAACCAGAGAGATGGTGACAGATCATCATCAATTTTTATCAGCAACCATTGTGGTGTGAGCAAGGTGCTCCAGAGTATCTGATGTAACAGCCTAAATCTACAGGAATTTAAGTGGAAGCTCGGTGCCGCAAGCAACGTCAAGTTGAGGAAAAGCTTACCCACCTGGGTTCTGTGATAGTGGGTTCTCCACAACAAGATTAGGAGCACCGTCTTCATCCTTGGACAGATGGGGATCTATCAGCAGCCGCCGCCGCAAATTAGCATATCTACAACAACA